>NW_017732529.1:245211-293558 GCF_001890085.2 Hipposideros armiger | reverse complement strand
GAGAGTGTACATCTTGTCTTGCTCTTGATCTTAGAAGAAAGGTTTTCAATTTTTCATTATTTCATATTATCATCCACATAACAGGAAGAAAAAACAAAGCAGAACATATGACCAATCCCTCATTTGCAAAATAGGCAATAATGTAGGACTACAGGCAGAGTTTAACATAACCGAAAGAGTAAAGATGATACTCCACAGACATGTTAGGATTGAGTAACCGAAAGAGTAAAGATGATACTCCACAGACATGTTAGGATTGAGTATTTGATTAGAGTGCTATAAAATTAGTTTGAGTGATCAAAATACTGGGTTAGAGAAGATGAATGCAAAAAGTGTCATGGGCTTTATACTGCTTCTTGATGCAAATGCCACAGAATAAAGTTACTAAAATCAGTAGATGATGGCTAACCCATTGTGGATTTTGTGGTTTTCATAGAAAAGCTACATTCAAGTTAACTTACATTTTTTAAACTTGAAAAAACTTACCCCAATAAAAGTATTCTACACAACTGATGGTATACCAAATACCACCTGTATGAAGTTATATTTGGGAATTGCTTATCTTACTGTCATTTAAAACACTCATTAAGAGACTTGGTTTAGCAGTGAGTACATTGTTAATACTCAGATAATAATAAAATAATAATAATAATAATAATAATAATAATAATAATGGTGGTGATAGCATGGACTCTTGTGATGTCTGAGCAGGAGACACTGAGCAAAGACTACCCATTTTGGCTAAGATCAGTGATTGGACAGTGAGTGGCAAATGTTTTTACTTTACAAAAATGTCTGGAAGGGTCCTTCCATCTCATTAATGTGAAAAAAAGCAAAATCCTAGGTAGGAAAGGTAAAAAAATAGTGAGAATGAGCAGATGTAATTAACAATTTTATAGAAGAGGGAAAGCACTTAGAAAAAAAAAAGAAGGAAAAGCTAGCTATAATGGGAAAACTCTTTTGGCGTACCTCACTAATTTGGTTTTTAATTATTGTGAAGAACAGGCAGAATAATGATATTTTTAAATATATTCTTTCAGTCAATCCACCAATAACTCACACAAAACAACATATATTGGGTGTCTTCTGTGTGCAAAAGGTCAGTGGCAATGGTCCAAAGAAAAATAGAATGCTTCAGCCCTCGGAGAGCTCACTGCAATTTACTTCCAAGGACCTGACATAACAGAATCAGCCCTGGTAAAGCGTTGTTTAGATAACATCCTTGGTACCTGGTTTTAACACCTAAATGGCACCAAGATTTTAGTGCCCCTATGTATATCATTCTCCTATTTCAAAGGTATAGGTTGCTTCCTGTTTTATAACATTATAAACAAAGTTATAATTTTACTATTTTTAGCATTTTTCTTCTTTCTAATTTTATATTATTATAAATAACATTACAATGGACATCTTCATGAACATAGTGTCCCATATTAGAAATTATTTCCTTAGTCCAGTCCTCAGAAGCAGTTTACTGGCTCAATGATTTAACTTCTAAATCATTCTTGGAGTATTGCCAGATTCCTTTCTCAAAGGTTTGTATCAATTTATAATATTGTGAGCAATGCATGATGGTGAGAAGAGCAATTTTGTGTTCTCATCACATGGTCATACTTCATAATTAATAGTTTCAGAGTTGTAATTTAATATCAAATAATATCAGACTACTTGGAAGCAGGTACTTATTTTACACAATAAGGTTTTTAGCATGTGACTTTAATGGAAACAATAAAAACCTAATGTTAAAATTCAGTCCTTAAGAAACTATCAAGTAACAGGTCACATAAACATGAACACGTTTCAAGTTCTCATTTTCCCCAATAGTTGATCAGGGCACTTGAAAAGCATTAATAGGACTTTAAAAGCAAATGTTATCTACACTAAACTAAACATACTTAAGAATATTTCAAGGAAATTATAGTCTCATATGTTATTCGATTTCCCCATGTTTTTTATTATAGAATGAGAAAGTTATTATTTTGGAAAAAATTATTAGCTTCAAGACATATATAATAAAACAACATTAAATACTGCACCTTAACTTTGGAAGACACACACTTAACAATGCTAAATGATATCTTTTTTTGGGAAAAGTATCAACTTAAAAAGTTACGCGCTATTAATGAGAACCTTTAAGTTATTTTGTTTTGTTTTTATCAGAGTAATTTAGAAGTTTAAAAGAAAACTACTGCTCATTGAACATTGAATTAAAAGTGAATTAATTTCTAGCAATCACTGCCTTCTGTAAGGAGATAACTGACAGTTAATATTTTCTATTTATAGATTATTAATGATTAAGCCTATATTCTATTTTCTAGCACTTCAGAGAAATTACTGGTTTTTCTAGTGAAAAACTGTATATCTCAAATGGAGGAGAAGCCAGCAATACTGGGGAATCAAAAGTTTCAAATAAATAAACAAATGGAAAAAATAAATTCAGCATCACATATGTAATTGCATTTAGCAATGGGATATAAGCCAGGCACATTTCTGTTTGGGTAGCACATGGTCTGACAAACACAAGTATCCTTATGCAGACAGCTGGCCAGGATATTTTACAGTACAGCTGCCCCCCAAAAGGAAGCACACATGAATGCTGCAGGCACATTGCTTATTGAATCCATTCCCTGATCTTAAAATCTGTGAATCAGAATTTCTGTATATTGAGTTTCTATTAGGAGGCGTATTTTATGGATTCTGGAGCTAAATTAGCACAGTTCAAATCCCCAGTCTGTCATTTACTAGCTGTGTGACTTTGGGCTAGTTACTTAATCATTCTGTACCTCAATTTTTCCATCCATAAAATGGGCACAATAATAGTATGTAACTCATAGAATTGTTGGAAAGATTAAATGGGTTAATATGTATATACGAAGTCTTAAAATAGTACTTGGCACATAGTAAGCATTATATAAGTGTTTATTATTATTATTACCATAATTATTCATTTTTATTACTACTTCTACCTGAATTTAATAAAGCTTTATAGCTGTTATTAAAGAATCAAAAGGATCGTGAATGCTTCTACAAATATAATCTGTATTTCCCAGAGCACAGTAACTTGGGTCTAAAAACATGGTTTTGCAATAACGGTTACATAGTAGGGAAGCATAGAAGTGGGAAAATTTATTCAATCATTCTTGGCTTCGAATCCTATCTCCACCTCTAACTTACTGTGTGAGCCTGGGAAGTTTACCTATTTAACCTCTTTAAATCTTTAGAAGGAGAATAATCATACTTGCCTCACAAGATAACCAGGAATTCGATAAGATAATGAAGGTGAGGTACCTAACAGATAGCTTAATGCATATGGACCTTAGGTCTACTTTCAAGAACTCAACTAGTTCTTGCAGCTCCATGTGGCCCTTCCCTTTCCCCTTTCTGACTCCTCGCCACCTTCAACCAAACACCAAGAAGCAGACCCAGGATGATCACCAACTGAAAACTTGGTGTATAAACATATCATTGGTAATATAGTATTATAATGCCATATTAAAAGGTTTAAAAGTCCATATTTTTTAGAAATGTACACTAAAGTATGTATGGGGTCAAGGTGACATATGGGATTTGTTTTTAAAATATTGGGTTGTTGGTAAAGTCATGACATATTTTTTCTGTTTTTCGTTACAAAAATGGGTTATGACTTTTCCGACAACCCAATATTTTAGCAAACGGAGAAAAGAGAGAAATAAAGGACTCATGAAACAAATGTGGCAAAATCTTGATATTGCTTAATCAGGAAGATAAGTAAATGAGGATTCATTATATTATTCTAACGGTTAGTGTGTTTGAACTTTATATATGAGGAAAAAAATTTGAAAAAAAATTAATTTTTAGAAGCACAGATGGCTCCTTAGCCACCAGGCATATGGGGCTTGTCTAATATTCTAGACATTTCATCCCATTTCCCAAAGAGTCCAAGTCAGACCAGGTCATACATTTCACTGAATCCTTCATTCTTCCTGAATATGTCATATAATTAATTTCCAAACAAATATTTGCAAACCTTGCTTAGGTTAGGAAATTGTCATCTGTTCCAACATCATCATACAGACACTTTTATAACAGACATTTATATATCATTGTTTCTAAAAGTGAGGCTGCATGGTAAGTCTAATGAACCTCTACAAAATTATGCCAACTGAAAGAAGCCAGACATAAAACACAATATATCATACGATTCCACTTATATGGAAAGTCCAGAAAAGGCAAATCTATAGAGACTGACAACAGGTAAGTGGTTCCTGTGGCTGGAAGTGGAAGGGGCATTCACTCTGCTTGGGCATGAGTGATCTTATTAGGATGATGGAAATGTGTTAAAACTGGATCGTGGGGATGGTTGCACAACTTGGTAAAATTACTAAAAATCACTGACTTTAAAAGGGTGAATTCTATGGTATATAATTACACCTCAAAAACTAAAAAAAAAAGGTATATCTAGCTAGGTGGATAAAAAAAATCATTAGGCATGTAGAGCATTTTATAGTTTAGAAGAAAGACTCTCAGCACAAGTTGTTATTTCACAGTAGTTATATAAACTTTTAAAATAAAATTTTAAGTTAAAATAGATGAGCTAACTTAAATAATTGATTTAAATAAATTATTTTAATTAATTAATCCACATAATTAAGTTAAATAAAAATAATGATACTAACGAGCTAGAAGTTCTGGTAAATGCTAGTCTGGGTCATTGATTCCTAGGTGATAAAACCCCATTGTGTGTGTGTGTGTGTGTGTGTGTGTGTGTGTGTGTGTGTTAATCTCAGGATCAGAAATAAAGATTAAATGGGATAATGTTGATGAAAATGTTATATAAATTGCCAATACTATACTAATAAAGGAAAAGGAATAGTCTACGTAAGCTGCTTTTACTTTAATATAAAAGAAAGCCTAACTAGGTTATGTCAGGTAAGAGACTCTCCAGGTTGGGCAGGAATAAATCAAACGATTGTACAGCTTCCTTCCTTTGGAGTTTCAATTTCTCTGATGTTTTCTTCCTTCCACAACATTATTGAATGCCTACCATGAATCCATTAGTTGGTAGGTCCTTATTCTTGATCCTTAAAAGGTAGCCAATTGTCCTCCTCCACTCCCTCTTCTTTTCCCAAGCCAAGGTGCTCTACTCTAACAAATTCCTGCCTGATTGTGGTGGAGCGCTCCCACCAAGCACTCTCCTGGTTGCACTTGGCACAGGTGAAATGAATTGGCATTTTTGAAGCTTTCCCCAATATTAAGGGAGAATACCCCGCTACACACACACACACACACACACACACACACACACACACACACACACACACACACACACGCACGCACACCAGTGCAGTCAAATTTTTAAACTACAGATCGGAAGATTGAAAAAAAAAAAAAAGCTCTCTAAAACTCATCTAGATTTCAGCTTCTAAACTCCTGTCTTTTACACCCCTTTTTCTTTCTACAGAAGCAAGGCTTTCCCACCTTTCAAGAAAACAATCAGTGCTCAGTATGATTTGCTATTGTTACTGGACGAATCAGTGAAAATTACCCAGGAAAACTTTCAAAGGAACCCAGCAAACGGGCTACCCCTGAGATACCCTCAACTTGACTCAGTTCAAACACAAAGACAACCCTGGCTTGGTGTTGGGGCAAAAGTTCACATCCCCGAGGGCTAACTACCGTCTCCCCACCCTGAAGTCAGTTACTCCAGTTGGGCTGCAATTCTTCTTGCCTAGAAGGGTAATTCCACTGGAATTTGGGATTTAAGTCCCATGTCCAAATGAACAAAGCAGCCATTATATTCTAAGTCTGAATCCCCATAGAAACCGGGAACACCCTCTTTCTTCCTATTTCCACAGGGTCAAGGGTGGGTTGTTTTCAGCATAGTGGTGGTAGTGTTATTATTATTACTGTTACTTTTCTGAGGTTAACTTGACTAATTAGGGATATCTAAATGTTTTGCTAAGTTCTCTATATTTCAGCTCTCAAATTTGCAAAGGCCATGGAAAACAAAATAATCAGGGTGGGTCCCACATCTCCCTGCCTCACGGGTGCATAGTGCTCTCTCACGGTTTTGTTCCATCTCCTGCCAATTCTAAAAGGGTATGCAAGGTAGACACTATTACCCCTTGCCCCAATGGCGAGGGAGAAGGGATGTGCCTAAGAAGACACAGCTTGCTAGTTGATGGCAGAGCCTGAATTGACACCTGTTCTGGCTAACCCAAGTGAATGTCTCTTTTTGTTCCAAATTCCTTAGTGGAATTACCCCTCTAGGCAAGTAAGAATCGCAGTCCAACTGGAGTGACTGACTTCCGGGTGGGGGAGGGGTAACTAGCCCTCGGGATTGTGGGCTTTTCCCTCAGCACCAAGCCACGGTTGTCTTTGTGTTTTAACTGACTCAAGTTGAGGGTGTCTCAGGGATAGCCCGTTTGCCGGGTTCCTTTGAGAGTTCTCCTGGGTAGCTTCGCCGATTCGCTCGGCAACGTAGCAAGTTACAGAAACCAAACAGGAAAAGGAAACGCAAAGCACGTGGCACGCCGGATCTCACTATTCTTGGCCCCTCTCCGGATCCGTAGCCGCGCCCTATTACGACTGCGTGGGCGTCTCGTTTATAAAACTCGGCTCGGAGCGTCTTGTCGCCACAATCTCTTCCTGTTCTCTGTCCTTCTGTTGTTTATTTTCTGGAACCGCAGTGGCCGTGAAGATGGCGTCTACCAGCCGGTTAGTATGTCCGGCCGAGCCCGGCTAGGTGAGGGGCGGGCGGAGAGTGCCAGGCGGCCGCCGGGGCTGCCGCGTCGGGCACAACGTCCCGGAGATACAGGGTGAGGCGGTAGGACTGGTTGGCCGACCCGGACAAAGGCACTTCCAGACGGCAAGGCTGTCAGGGGTGTCGCAGGGGGTACAGAGCCGTCGGCGTTACCGGCGCAGCGTTTTTGGTCGCGTTCTCACCCTGGCATTGGCATCACCCTGTGGGGACCCCTGTGTCCCCAGCCCCTGGCCTCGCGTCTTTTGTGGATATTTCAACCGTCTTTTTGTTGTTGTTACTTTTTCTACGCTTGTTGTTCCATCCACGGCTCAATCAGCCCGAGGGTCGGTGATTCCTCCTTTCCAAAGATCGGGAAGGGGTGAGTTTCAGGCCCCTATCAATCTGACAGCTTGAAAGTTGGCGACGTCAGTATTGGTAAGCCTGATGGAAACTGATTATCCTCCCAGAGGCCCTCTGAAGTGGAAGCTGCGGCATTCCCGAAGATTTGATAAGCTCCCCTCTGAGAGCTTTACAGATGTCGTCGTCTTCATTTTCCCGAAGAAAATCTTGCCTGCAGAAAATGATTTACAGATGCTGGGAAGTCACTCTTTAACGTATTTTTAAAACGCAGTGGACTTGTAGCGACAGGAAATGTATGCAGTTCCCTTAGAGACAGCCTGAAAACAGCTTGCAGACCCTAGTCACATCTCTCATTAACACTATGAGGTAGATAGTATTTTTGCATGAGTGTAAACTGAGTCATGCCAGTGTTGGCTTTCCCGAGATTAGAGTTAGAATTCTGAGTGGAGAGTGTCTTATCTATTTACTGTTATCACACAATTGGCCTTTAGTTAACTCGTACTGTATTAAAAGTATCAAATTAAGTTCTATAGCTTGTGAAAGGCAACTCTGGCATAATTTTTTGAACTTGTTATAATCCGTGGAATTGAGTTCCCAATTGAGTTCACATAGTCAGGTGGAGATATCTGTCCAGGATCTTTCTGGTAACTGCCAAGACTTACTATTTTATGTTACTGTATTTTTTTAAGGGAGCAGGGAGGCAGCTTTATTTAGCTAATGGCCTGTTTGGAAATAACTCTTAAAGTCAATGACACTCTTGTTTACTGATTGTGATTCTGTGATTGAATGCTCATTCTATCTAGGCGTGGCTATGTCAGGTAAGGCTTCCTTATAGGTTAAATGGAAAACTTCATCTTCCTAAAGACGCATAAATAAGAATTAACAGTATTTCATAGCAGTAGGTCTGAAAAGTGAACGTGGCCACATTTGGGCATAGCTTTTATATGTGATAGAACAGGAAATTGTATTTGAAAGAAATGCTGCAATAGTTAAGTATAGTAAATTCACTTGATAAAATTCTTTACCCAAAAAGTAGTTTCCTTTGTGTACGTTTATTTTTTCATTTGTTAAAAAAATGTTTGAAAATAAACTTTTTCTAGACATATCCAGCTCTTAAATATGTTCATCATTGCAGTTGTCCAGCTCTTGAATTTTTCTACCAATGAGAACAAATGTAAATGTTAGTATTTCTACTTTCAGTTGTTTTTTTTTTTTTCTGAGGAAGATGTACAGTTGCTAGGCTATGAAGCTGCCTAGTGTTTTCAGAGAGAAGAGCACAGATGTTCTGAATTCAAATTTAAGCCCCACCACTTACTAGTTCTGTGACTTTAGGCAAATCATTCAGTGAGCATAATCTTTAAAATAGAGATAATGCCTGTCTTGCAGAATTGGTGTTGAGATTAATAATATATGTATAACACTAAACTGTAGGTTCCCAGTAAGTTACAGCTATAAAATGAGATTGGGATCATCTAGCTCTTTAGGTAGTCTCAATTGTTGTATTGTTAGGGGTGGTGGTTTACTCCATTCTTAACGCAGTGTTTCTCTCCCTTCCCCCACCACCCCATTCTGTGGTTCCTCTTTTGTATTACTTTTCTGGGTGATTTGTTTAAAAGTTAGTTTGGTTTCATTTTATTTTGGATAGGTAACACATACACATAATATAAAAACAAAACAAAAATTGAAAAGCAATCTGCCTTTTTTTCTTAGCTCGGAGCCATCTATAATTCTCCCCCAAAACAGAAATTAAAACCAGTTTCTTGGTGTTTTCCCTGTGAATCTATGCTGTAGCAAACATATACATATAGTTTTAATCTCTCTTCCCCCTCCAAAAAAGTAGTTTAATGTAAAAACTTCACTGCTTGGCTTTTTACCTTTTTTTATGAAGTTAGCACGCATTTTAAGTGCACAGCTCTATCACAAAGTGAGCAAGTACATGGAGCTATCACCCAGGTCAAGAAATCAAATACCACTAGCACCCTGGAAGCCTCCTTTGTGTCCTCAATAATTATCCTTCCCAAAGATAACCACATCCTGAATTCTAACACCATAGATTTGTTTTGCCCACTTTAAAGTTTATATAGGTGGCATATGTATTCCTCTGTCTAGCTTTTTATCAGCATTTTGAGATTCACCCATGTTATTGCATATAACTATAGTTGATACTTTTCCAATTATGTTTAAAATCCTTACTTTTTTTCATTTAGCATATCTTTGAGATGTTTCCATATCATTTATATACCTACACACACTACCTGATATTCTATGTACTTTTTTTTTTGAAAGATTTTATTGGGGGAGGGGAACAGTGTTGGGGAATTGGGGAAGGGAAACAGCCAAGTTGTTCTTCAGTCTTAGTTGTGGAGGGTGCCAGTTGCCATCTGGCTGCCCATCAGCAGCTCGTGGCCTCTAAGCTCAAGGTGCTGTGTTCAGTCTTAGTTGCGGGTGGTCGTAGCCACCATCTCATGCAGGAGTCGAACCCTCAGCCTTGTTGTTAAGAGCACACACTCTATCCACTGAGCCATCCGGGCGGCAGCTCAACGCAAGGTGCCAAGTTCAGTCTTAGTTGCGGGTGGGTGTAGCCCACCATTGAACAGGCAATCTTTTTGTTATACCAGCTGAGCCGTCCTGCCACCTGTTGGCAGCTCAGCGACAGCTCAGCTCGGGCGCAGTGTCACTGGCATATGTGGGAATTGAACTGGTGGCCCTGTTGCTCAGAGCTCGGGATCTTAAGCCAACTCTTAACCAACTGAGCCACTTGGCCGGCCCTCTATGTACCTTTTAAGAGTACAAAATACATCAGTCCTTTTCTTTGTATGCCATGTGCCACACGGCTGCCCATTTTATGCATTTGTAATTACTGTTACTCAGCTAACATCTTTATTTCAAGAATTTTTCATAATTTTTACTTTAACATTTTGTCATAATTTATTAAAATATTTTCCTAATAGGAATTTATGAAATAAGCCTGAATATAAAGCGAACCCCACCCCCATTTTTTCAATGAAAAGATTGAAGACATGTTCTGGTTACCTAGAATATATAAATTTTGGGAATGTGGATTATTTTATCAGTTTTTCAGTGGGAATCACCTCTGTTGAGAGTCAGTATTCTGAATTGTATTGGCTAGCATGAGAAACTTGATCCCAAAACACTTATTTACATGCTATAGGAATGATAGATATTGTCTTTTAGATGTATATTTGTGGTTGCCATAACATAATCTTTTATTGTATTACTTCAAGTGAACTTTTAAAGACAGCTTATTTTCAGTGTTACCAAACATTTCTGATTGTGAGGTTATACCCTCAGAAATAATTACTAAATCTGTTAAATACCTTCATTGCTTTTTAAAATTGATTCTGTCAGGTCATTTAAGGCTGATGTGTCTTCCCCAAACTGCTTTATTTTCAAAATAAAAATTGAGCAAATTATTAATATCACAAATAGATTAAAAAGTAGCTTTTAAAAGCATTTCTTGAATGCTAACAAACTCAGTTCTGCACTAAATGAAATCATCAGATCTTAAGCAGAGCCACATCTGCCACTCTCATTGATCTACCTATTTATTAGGTTTAGTGTACTATTCTAAATCAGTTACCAAGGTAACTAGCAAGTAGAAAAACACAGACTTGAAGTTCTCTCTCTGACCTGAGAAATAAGTGGCAAGGGGCACAAACCAGATGGTTATATGTAAATATAATAGGTTATTACGGTAGCTAGTCCTTTCCACGCTAATCCAGATTTTTAAAAATCTTAGTAGCCTACATGTTAAGAAAAAAAACCCCAAAATATCTTATTTTCCATTTAAATTTTTAAAGCTTTTCCTGTCTGCAAACCAGTAACTATTCTTATAAAAAATAATTTCAATGAAATCTACCTATTAATGACTAACTACAATAGAATTTAATCTAACTGGTACGTATACTTTGAAAATTTAGTATAAATGTATTATAAACATGTACTTTTGAAAAGTGTTCAAAATCCTCTCTTCCCCCTTCCTTCCCCCCCAAAAAAGACTACTTTGTTACATGTTGGTTGGGAGAATATAAAAAAAATTTATTTTTTGTCATTCAGTTTGGATGCTCTTCCAAGAGTCACATGTCCAAACCATCCAGATGCGATTTTAGTGGAGGACTACAGAGCTGGTGATATGATCTGTCCGGAATGTGGCCTGGTTGTAGGTAAGCAATTATGGTTTTAACTAAAATCACTATTTGGGGGACTTCACTTTTGAGTATTTTCCAAACTGTCTTTTAATGAATATATTTTGACATTTTCCCCCTATAGGTAATTCATATTTATTGTAAAACAAACAAAAAGAATTAGAAAAAAATAAGTAAAAGGAAAATCGTCCAGATGTTTCATATTTTCTTGTTAATCCAGATGCATATATTTCATTATGTGGGGTAGGCGGAAACATCACACCGAGACAGCCAGTCCAAAGAAAAGAAAAGGCCCTCAGTCCTTAGTCTTCTAAGTTTTTAGTCTTAAATATCTGATGGGGGGTTGAGGATGGCGGGATGACACCCATGCATGGGAAATAATAGAAGTAATCTAACTTTTGTGGCTTTTATATATTTAAACATGATTTATTTTAGAGTAATAAAGGCATATCTGAATTGAATCTCATCCAAGACCTTTTAAAATTAATTTATTTTGAGAATTTTTATAAAAGTTTATTTGAGCAAACTGATGACATATGCCAGGGAGTGAGATCTCAAATGCTTCCAAGAATAACAGGTTATTTTTGTTTGTTTTGTTTTTTTTAAAGATTTTAATGGGGAATTGGGGAAGGGGACAGCCAAGTTGTTGTCCTTCAGTCTTAGTTGTGGAAGGTGAAGATAGCTCAGCTCCAAGTCCAGTCACCGTCTGGCCACTGGTCCGCAGCTCGCAGCTGCTCAGCTCAAGGTACCATGTTCAATCTTAGTTGCAGGTGGGCGTAGCCCACCATCCCATGCGGGAGTTGAACCGGCAACCTTGTTATTAGGAGCACATGCTCTCACCAGCTGAGCCATCCTACCACCTGTTGGCAGTTCAGCTGAGGCGCAGCTCACTGGCCTATGTGGGAATCGAACAGACGACCTTGTTGCTCAGAGCTTGTGCTCTTAACCAACTGAGCCACTTGGCCGGCCCAAGAATAACAGTTTTGCAGCTTCTTTTATGCATTTGAAATTGAGGGAACAAAAGGAAGACTACATGAAGGTGGGAGGAAACAAGGTGGGTATTAGATATAGGATAGTTAAGATTTTGTGCTGTCTTGAGGGTGGTTACTGCTTATTCCAGAGATGTGTTAACCTAGATGTACAGAAACAATGGACAGGTCCTACTTAAGACAAAGATAAACTTTTTACTAAAAAGTTACATGCCTGAGGTGTGACTACCCACCATGCCCTGCCCATTTAGGAATTTATGATTAGATCACCCTGTGAAGTTACTTTCCAAAGAACCCCTTTTTTTCATCCACAGTTCCCCCTTTTGGTCCTAAATCAATCCAGAGTTATCCAAGGCATTTTAGTTGTTGTAATTTTTATTTGCTCACATGGAATGATTTATTTATGAATTTCTAGTGTACAATTGTCATTGACCAAAATACTACTTAAAATTTCACTTTTATTTCTCCTTGCACACTGGTATAGACATGCAGCAGAACTTTAGAATAGAGATGGTCTGTTCAAAAATTGTTCTTATGGCGGAGTTGTAGCCACACCTGAGAAAAGGAGTAATGCTTAGCAGTTTGAAATACTTAGGAATGAAAATGCTAGTAGGGTTTTGGGAAGTATAACAGAAACATTAGTGTTGATATACAGTGGAAGTATCTTACTTTTAGGACATCTGTAATATTCACCCAAGTAGGCTACTTGCCTGAGACCTCCAGTGGGAGTTTTAAAGCATACAGAGTTGCCAGTAAGAATTGAAATCCATTTGTAATTGTATTCTACTCAATAAGAAATATTAACCGCTTGTACACTTACTGTATGCTAGGTACTGTTCTAAATGATTTTTGTATTCACTCGGTTTATCCTTAGAGAAATCTGTGAGGTGAGCATTAACAATATTTTCATTTTAGATAGGAAACTGAAGCTTAGGTAGTCTTGCAGTCTAGCTCCTCTGTGCATCAAAGACAAATTTCTATCCTACATTGCATTTCATAATAAAATGAGTTCAATTTGAGATTGGCAAACTACAACACACCACCTGTTTTTATATGGCCCTTGTGCTAAGAATGGCTTTTAAATTTTTAAGTGGTTGAAAAAAATCAACATAATATTTTAGGACACATGAAAATATCAATTTCAAATTTTAGTGTCCATAAATAAAGTTTTATTGGAGCACAGACACAATCATTTGTTTACAAATTGTCTATGGCTGCTTTCACAATATATCAGCAGAATTTAGTAGTTGTAACAGAAACCATATGTGTTGTGCTCATTACTTTATTCTGCTGCTCAGTGCACTACAAATTCCAGTGATGCAGTTAAAACTCCACAGCATTTTGAGTGCCGAGCATATCTCCATACTGCAACGTTTTATTTATTTGTTTTGTTACCATTACATATCCATCATGTAAAAACAAAACAAAAATGAACTTTGAGTATGATGCTTTTAAGGCACAGTGGAGTATGGGTTATTTTGTTATTCAGTTAGATGGCAAAGCATTGTGTTTATTATGCAATAATACTCTAGCTGTGGTAAAAGAATACAATAAACATTGAGATCACCAGACGAAGCACTTATCACAATACTCCCAACTCAGGAAAACAGTGGTTAGAAAACTTACATAAAGTGAGATATTTCATAACAGCAGTATTTCTTCACAAAAATAAAGGAATGAAAATAAGGCTGCAGCTAAAGTAAGTTTCTGAGTGGCTCATTTGTAGGCCAAACAGAGAAAGCCATTTACCAATGATGAGTTAATTAATTTGTATTTGATTGCAGCAGCTGGAGAAGTGTGTCCAGAGAAAATAAACAGGTTTAAGACTATTAGCCTCTCAGCAAGAACAGCTGCTTAAAGTGTTGAAGACATTGGGAGCAACATCAATACTCAATTAAAAATCAAGGCAAATTAATTCAAGCATTTTTCCTAGACTCTAGATGACTATTAATAGATGTTACTGATATGGCTGAATTGTTGTTTATTCAAGGAGTCGATGCAGAGTTTGAAGTGACTCTGCATGGAACAACTACAGGAGAAAATATTTTCAAAGACATTGCAAAAGTAGATTCAGTACAACCTGAAGTGGAACCTGCTAAGATGTGTTATAACTGAGGGTAAAAATATGTATGGAACCGAAGATTTAGTTGGATAATTTACAAAGTGTGAAAATGTAATATTTTTAAAACCTATTAGTTATTCATTGTATTTTTCATCAGCAGATACATTGTGGGAATAGTTTGAATCAATCATGTTATTGATCTAGCAGTTTTCAGCAGTGAACTTCATTCAATTTCATGGACTTAACCATTATCAGTTTTATGAATTTTTGTCAGAAATAGAAGCTGAATATCCTCACTTTTCCTACCACATAGTTATTTGTTAACTTAGCAGTGGAAAAGTTTTCCTGAAGTTTTTGTTTGTGCTCAGGGCCATGGTTGAAATTTTTCTGAACCAGTACTACCTTCAGCCATTATTATCAAACATTGAATAGCTTTAGTAATTAGCTTTTGCTGCAGACTTGCTAATATTTCTTAAGGAATTCAACCTAGAATTGCAGTGCAAAACAGTGCCTATGTGGTACACACTAATAAACGCAATTTGTCAACAACTAACATTTGAATCACAAGTAATGTCAAATTGCTTTGTATCGTATTTTATATACTTTCATTGATGTTTGAAGTTAAAACAAGAACTAAGATCTTCATTCCCAAGCAGATCTGCAGATGTATTTCCAAATTCAAACTAAAACTATATTTTCATCAGTGTTTTTCAGACCTAAATGCAAATAGAAAGGAAATTTTCATATTTAAAAATCTATTTAAGTTTGTAATTAAGGAGCTTCCACCAAACCTTCAATTGGAAGTGATTAATTTACAATGTAGCAACACATTAAAAGATAAATATCAGAAGAATGTAGTAAAATTCTATAAATGCCTTCCAAACAATGAATATGCTCAATTAAAATCATGCTTATGGATTAATATCAGTATTTGACAGTATTCATCTGTGTAAAAAAGACATTTTTAAAAATGAAATACATAAAATCTTGTTAACATAGCATTGACAGTTGAACATTTATAATCAGTGTTAATATAGGGAACACTAACTTTGAATTCTGGTTAAGTGAAATCTTATCCCCCAGAAGGAGAATCCCATTCCTCTCAGTAGTAGATATATATTACAACAAATTATACTCAATTATTATTATGTTTTTAATTTATCAATAAAATTAGTGGATTTTTTTTGTTTTTATATAAGTATGTAATAGCCTCAGTTTGACCTCGTGACTCACAGAGCCTAAAATATTTACTACATGGCCCTTTACAGAAGATGTTTGCTAACCCCTAAGTTCAGTGAGAACATTCTAATTCTTCCAAAGTATTAAAATCAAACTTATTTGTAAGAGTGCAGCAGAGCCAGAAGATTGAATGTATTTTCACCTTGGCTCTCCTAATCTCTACAGCCATTTAAAAAAATAGTGTAATAATATGCCATTATGTTTCCAGCCCTTCCATCATCTTCACTTTATATATATATATTTTTTTCCTCTTTATGATGCTGGTTTTTCTGATATAAACAAAATATAACAAATACTTATTTTAAAATATACAGTAGCTCCACTGACAGATATTTGTGGTTAAATGTGTTATATGATGTCATGCAGGTGACGAATCTATTTCATGATCAAACGAGAGCATCTAGATAATAGTCTGCTGACAAAGTTGTATTTTGCTGACAATATCATCAAGCATTAATTCAACATTATGCTCCATGAGTCTAAATTTTAAAACTACATATACACACACACACACACACACACACACACACACACACACACGCATATCATTGTCATATATTAATAACAAATTTAGGTTGTATTATTTAATTGGATCTGTATTTCCCTGCTTAAGTCATATGCTGTTTATTGGCAGCTCAATTCAAGCCTTTATCTCTTACACTATGGAGACAGGGAGGAAATTAAGCTAGGCAAATAGTCTGTGGTCCAGTAAGGGCATAAAATTTGTGCCTTTTTTGTTATTTGAGATACTGATGTTCATAGAAATTTAAATCCAGACATAAAATATCATGTGTTTGTTTATAAATTATCTTGGTGTACATGGTTTGATTGTAGTTGCCATAAAATTTTTACATTGTATGAAACTTCTTAGATTTATTAAATAATCACCAGACAACTTTAGAAACTGAAACTCTTTAGAATTGTTTTTGTTTTTTGTTTTTTAATTGGGGAATTGGGGGGATGGGAACAGTGCTGGGGAATTGAGGGAAGGGGAACAGACAAGTTGCTGTCATTTTGTTCGTCAGTCTAGTTGTGGAGGACGTTGCTTCACTGGCCCAAGTTGACACCATCATTGAGCTCTTCCCAGGCGAGGCAGATCAGTCGCCAGCTTCTGGACGGCCGCTCACTGCGGCTGCTAGCCGCTCATGCTGGCTGCTGGCTACACACGGTAGCCCATGGCAACCCACTGCAACAGGGGCTGCAGCCTACGACTCACAGCAGCCCAGCTCCAGGTTGAGCTGTTGTTCAGCATCTTAGCTGTAGGGGGCAGTGTCACTGGACCTCATATGTGGGATCCGAACCAGGGCCCTCTGACATCCCAAGCCAGCTCTTAACCAATGTGCCACTTGGCTGGCCCTAGAATTGTTTTTGGACAACTCTGTACTTAACATTTAATTTGTGCTTGAAATTTAGGACAGCCTGATGTCACTAACTCCTCTTAATTTCCAGCTCAAGACTAGATGCCACTCAGTTCTCACTTTCAGAGCCATATATTACCCCTCAATTGAGTCAGCAACTAGGAGAGTCTATTACTATCTTTTTTTTTTTTTTAATTGGGAAATTGGGGGAGGGGAACAGCCAAGTTGTTGTTCTTCAGCCTTAGTTGTGGAGGGCGCCAGTCGCCATCTGGCTGCCCATCGACAGCTCGTGGCCTCTAAGCTCAAGGTGCTGTGTTCAATCTTAGTTGCGGGTGGGCGTAGCCACCATCCCATGCGAGAGTCGAACCAGAGCCGTGTTGTTAGGAGCGCATGCTTTATCCTGCCACCTGTTGGCAGTTCAGCAGCACCTCAGCTCGGGTGCAGCATCACTAGTCCATGTGGGAATCGAACCAGCGGCCCTGTTGCTCAGAGCTTGCGCTCATAAGCTAACTCTTAACCAACTGAGCTACTTGGCCGGCCCTTACTATCATCTTTTTTAATGAAATAATTGATAATATAAAAGTTGTATTACATAATATAGACTACATTTTCTCCAGTCTTTAATAACACTTTTCTCACTGTCCTTCAGACCTGCATCCATAGGCTTCTTGAGGCCCCATCACTCAGTCCCAAAACCAGTGCCACATATTCTTAGGATTTTCTTAAAGCAACATCATACTTTCAGGAAACAATTTCTGTTTACATGACAAACTACTTCAAAACTTAGTGGCTTATAACAACCGCTTTGTTTTGCTCATGATTTTATGGGTCATTCATTTGGGAAGGATTCACCTGGGTCATTTTTTCCACATGGCACTGACTGGACCTGGAGGATCACTTCCATGATGGCTTCTTCACCCGTATTTCCTGTGCCTCTGTGCTCCTTGGCCTCCCTACATGGATCTGACATCTTCCAGGGGTTCTCCATAGTTGTCTCAGTATAGTCATATTTTCTATATGTGTTTCATTTCCAAGAGTAATATTCCCAAGAGCAAATAATTTTGAGAGAGAGTGGAAGCTGGACTTGGGTAGTTAAGGGCTATGCCTGGAGCAGGATCACTTTTGTATTTTAATAGTCAAAACCCACCTCATCGCAAGGATTGGAGAAATAGGCTCCACCTCAATGTGAGAGTGACAAGGTCATGTTGCAGAACATGTGGATGGGAGGTGGGAGGTATTGCTGCCATTTTTGGAAAATACACATTTAATGTCTTTTATTTCCTTTCTTGTCCAATATTTAAATGGTTGTGTAGTATTTAGTCTGTCCTGTAACTTAGGCTGTTTTACACTTTTTGTTTTACACTATTTAACATGTAATCGTTGTCTGACTTGCCTCTTTTATTTGAATTACAGGATTTTTATTTTTAACATATGAAGTGTTATGATTTGTGATTGGCTGTCTCATCTTAGCAGTGACCCTTACGATATCGGTAGTGATCTCTAAAATAGGGCCAATTTTTAGAGCAAAGCTTTGTCATTTCTACTGTGAAACTATTGCTCTAACAACACACACTGTTTTGTGGTTCCCCTCCCAAATCCTTAGTGTGATTGTGTCACGTTAAAAGATGAGCGCTAGGTGGCAGTATAATCATATTTAGATAATCAGTTTGTGTATAAATTTTACCTTATGCATTGTTTATATATTGATTTATAGTCAGCAAAGTATTAGGTTAGTAAGCTGCTGTAATAGCTATTAAAATATGAAATTGGTTATGACTTTTATAATTCGAATTTCACAATAATGGGTTGTTTGGAACTAGTTGTATCATTTCTAATTAAACCCACTTTTTGTGTATCATTTAAAACTTAATTCTTTCATTGTTCTTAAAAGCCAAATAAGGAAAATACTGGAAAATAGGTAGATTTGAAAGAAAAGATGAGTCAGTTTGACCTCTCCTAAATTCATTCTGGGGATTGTTTATACCAGTGAATCTGAAACATGAATGTATGAATGTGCATTAAGAATCCGCTGGGAAATATGTTTAAAAAGATTCCAGGCCCCACTTCCAGAAATTCTAGCTCAGGTCATAGATCATTATTAACTTTACAGTTTACCACATTCTTTGAGATGACTTAACATGATTGATGGATTACTTCTCTGTGACAAATGCCAAGATACAGTGAAGTTAATATTAACTCTGATTCCTCAGTTTATCATGTGGCACAAAAGGGAAATCACAGAACAATCTTTTAATGAATTTATATATAAATCCCTCCAAATATAGTGCCGAATTCTATTTGCATATTGTCATGTGGAACAGCACTGATGACTATTCACTGATATTTCTGCTGCTCCTTTGGGCTACATGGTACAATTGTACTTCTCTCCCTTTACTGGCTTTGGCCAATGGCATGTGAGCGGAAAGATTACTGTTACAATTCATGAAGTCAGTGCATAATTCATCACATTTCTTTCCCCCTAGTCTGGTGACTGCCATATTTCAAGTGGTAGGGATTCCATCATGTTGTGTAAGGATGGCATAGAAAGCCATGCTGTCGTTTTGGAGACATGTAGTATAAATAAGAAAGAAGTCTTCGTTTTAACCCACTGAACTTATGAAATTATTTATTACCCCACCATAATTTATACTAACATGTAAGTACTAAAGTATAATAATCCACAAATAATTATGGTTGCTTTTTATAATGTAAGAAAACAGTATGTAAAAAGCCCTATGGTCTGCTAAGATGATACACATTTAATAAACTCACATTTATTCCTGAATTAAAGTTAGAGTGATGCTTTAATAGAATATTATTTCTATTCAGTTCACCTGTTACTTTTATGCATAATATTGAAATATGGGAGACATTCTGTTTTAAATCAAAGGCATTGTTTTGAAAGTTTTGACAAGTGCTTATATATAAAATAGAAATGGAAGTTAAGCTTGGAAAGGGAACAAGTTCTTTGCCACTGATGGGATTCCATATCTAGAATATTCAGATCAAATTTTAAAAATTGATAGCCGATTAAAAGTGGCTGAATCTAAGCATATAAAATATTATAGCAATTATTGGTTAGAAAAGGAGATTAACAGAAAAAAATTAGGTCTAGTCTTAAATGTGAGGTACATATAATCTGAAAGAAGACCTTAAGAGTATATTCCCTTCTTCTAGAAGATAGATAAAAATTGTTCTGTCATTCTGAAAATAATACATAGGTTTGGTGCAGTTGAATTCAAAATCAACAGTATTTTGGTGGGAGTGATTTTAATTTTTAATTTATTGAGTTATAATTGCATACAATGCAATGCACAGATCTAATACCTACCGTTTGAATTTTGAATTGCATATTCTGGGTAGCCAACACACAAGGTGTGTAGACCATTTTCCTCACCTCAGCAGTTTCCTTTGCCTCCTGCCAGTCAATCTCCTCTACCCCTTCCCCCACCCAACAGCAACCACGATACTTATTTCTATCCTCAGATTATTTTGCCTTTTTTTTTTAACTTCCTATAAATGGAATCATAGAGTATGTTCTTTTTTGTTACTGACTTTTTTGGCTTAAAATAATGTTTTTGAAATGTATCAGTTTATTTGCTGAGGGGTATTCCATTGTATACATTTTCCTATTGATGGACATTTGGGTTGTTTCCGGTTTTCAGCTAATACGAAATAATACTGCTATGAGCATTCCTGTATGAGACTTGTAGATAAGTACTTGAGTGGTGCCAAAGTAGTTGAACCATTTTAAACTGGTGTGAATGATTTTGGCAATTATTCTCAATTTCTCCTTGAAAAATAGATGAAACTTTCTCTAGAATATGATAAAATGTCTTAGTTAATACTCTTTGGGCCTACCACTCTAATATATGGATTGGGAACTATACATGTGTGTAATACATCAATATATATATATATATATATATATTGGGTGTGTTTGCTTTTCTGCATAATTAACTTGATCAAAATGTTAGCGATCACAGAAGTAGTGCTATTATGTATGTTATGGTAGTGTTATTACTTTAGCTATTATAAATCTTCATGTACAGACTTTCAGGTGTTAATTTTACAAAAATCTGTGTGTGGTTAAGAAAGGTACTGGTAAAAGTTGACAATCTCCTGGTGGGCAGATTCATACTGATCCAGAGAGGGACTTTCCCGTCTAGAAGATCAGACCCCCGCTGTCATTTCTGTTGACCATGGAAGAGGATGGGTATTGGACCACAAAGAAAGATGGTTTTCTCCTTGCACAAATGTAGGACAAACAGTACTAAAAGCTGGAGGAGAACACCAGAGAAAGAAACCCAAAAATACTATAACTCAAATACAGGATCACAAGATTAGTGATGAAATTTATGCTCCAGGCAGGTAGAACCCATCCTACCCACAGTGAGACCTAGGAAGAAAAAGAAATCTTAGGTCACTGCCTCCCTCCTGGGCACTGACTTTGGTCCCCAGCAACACATCTCCATCTTTCCATGTATGGACTGAGAGCAGTAGCCCTCCCCTTTTCATGCTCCCAGTTTTCTTGAGATTCACCACAAATTCAGTAAAGACTTTCTTTCAAGCTGCAGTGAGTTAACTAGATCTTAAAGTAGTTATTTTTGCAATTATCAAAGGTTAGTACATGCACATTATAGAACATTTGAAGGTGACATCAGAAATCATGGTAAAGTGAGAAAACCCCTTTGTATTTCCCCTTAAATCTATGTTTCTCTGTTTCTAGAATATTAAAGGATTGTGTGTGTGTGTGTGTGTGTGTACGTGTGTGTGTACGTGTGTGTACGTACATGTGTACACACATGCTAATTGGCAGGCTTCTTCCTTGTCAAAGGTTGGTTATACACAAACATTATGACTTGCCTTATATACTTATCCCTTGAAAAGATTCTGTATTGCAGTTTCCTTCCAGAGCAACTTTTAAAACGCTACCTCATTTAGATTTTCTTCCAGTGAAAATCCTTTATGTGTTCTGACTCTTTTCCCTGAGTGGTCCACCCTATTTCTTGTTACTCATGCACTTAATCTAATGGTCTAGTTGTAGTTTTATGATGTGTTATTTGAGCTATTTTGGAAATTTTATTTCTTATAAGTGCTGTTTTTAGCAGTAAAATATAAAAAGAGGGAATGGCTCTAAGCACAAACGAGAGATTGTTAATGAGTCATGGAGATCATTCCCACATATGTGGAAAAATTACATCACTACTCAGTTCTGACTTTTCTATTTATAATATCCTAGGCCAGATTTTTTTTTAACTCTAACCCATCTTGTCTTTTTTAAGGCAGTATAAAGTAAGCAATAAAAGAAACTCATAGGAAGTTACTTTGAGGCCACAAGGAAAATGCTATGAAATGAGGCATTTTGGCTAACTAATACTTTATCTGTAGATTTCTAGAGACTTAAGATGTGAGCATACCTACCTGCCTTTTCATTTGTACTGTTCTCTTAATACATTCATTGTTAACTAAAATAAAACAAGTTAATGATAACATTTGATTTTTTTAACTTATAATTTAGCAGGTAACTCCAGGTTTGAAGGCCTCAGTTATTTTGTACATGTTTGTTTTATTTTGTTGACTATGAAAAAGTTAGATTCCTAAGATTTGAAAACATAAGTGGCATCACTTTAATCAGTGGATGCTATTAAAGGGGCTAAACTGTGTCTAAAAATTTTGTGTTGGTGTTTATGATATAAATTTAGTGAAAAGAGCTGCATGGAACGGGCACAATATGATCTAATTTTAATTTCAGGAAAAAAATACATACATGAATGAAAAAGGTAGAAAAAATGATAAAAGAAAAAGAAAGGCAGAAAGAACATATACCAAAATATTTACAGTGGTGGTCTCTGGGTGTTGGGAATATAGGTTATTTTGTTTTGCTTATATGTCTTGGTTTTTGTTGTTGTTAGTTTTGTTAGTAAGCAAATACTCTTTTATAAAAAGGGAGAAAAATCAATCTCTTTAGAGTGGTTTCTTTGAGACATGGGCCATGCTTAGTATTGTAGTAAGGCTTCAGTGCACAATTACAGGGTTTGTTATTTTCAGGTGAGTTTTTAAAATCTTAATTTATATAATTAGAATTGCTTCCCAAGTTTAGTGTTTATTATTAGAAGAGAGCAGAGAGATCATCGTGATGACAGCCCCTCCATTTACCCTTCTTTTCTCCTTATTTTGGGCCCCCTGCTCAAGCTCTAATCTGCTGAAATTGCCTTATAACTCACCTCCCTGCCTCTGCTTTCCTTCGCCATTCTTGTTGCATGCAGATGTGGCAGATGGGGACCCTACCTCTAATCTCAGTTCCCTTGTGACGCGGACACGTTTAAGTCCAAGTGATATTTGGTTTACCCCCAAGTTATTCAAATGTTCAAAGAAAAATGAATTTTTCCAAAACCATCAGGAATGAATCATTCTGTTGTGCATTTACCTGCGATTTTATTTATAACACTAGATTAGATTAAGATCATTATATTGTTTATAAACATTTAATTGATGTAAAAAATCATTTAGAATATTTAGCACAGGCTACATTGAGTTCCTTCCTTTTGTTCTTTCCCTACCTATTTTGCTGTCCTGCTGACCATACACCTGCAACAGAGGATTCTGATAATCTTACAGTCTAATATGGAGATTAATTAGTTTTACAACTGGTGCCTCCTTATTCTGCCCCCCCCCCCACAAACACACACACAAACACCAAAAGGGGGAAAATGTCAGAGTATCTGCCATCTTATTTTCATTTTCATGGCAGTAAATAGCTAATATCAAGTACTAATTTGAATTGCTTTTTAAATACGTGACATGGACTAATTAATACCTGTATTAGCTAATTGTTTAATCTTTACAATTTTTAAAATGTTATTGAGAAAATTTAAAGCTGACGGAGTGAAGGCACAGAAGTGTGAGGTAGTTTGTCCAAAGCTAAGCAGCAAATGGTAGAATCCACACTTCTAATCATTTTATTAATTGACTATCAGTACCAGGACTTCTTTTAATTGCCGAGGTAACTGATTTCTGCCATTCCTTTCTCCTTTCTGTTTGTTGTGTATAGGCAAAGATGAAAATGGTCTGGTTTCTGCTTCAACTTTATCACGCTTTAGTGGAAAAGGTCATGTTTTACAAATTCAGCATAGAATAGACTCTGAAATCTGATGCACATTTCAGTTCTAGCTGTGTAATCTTAGGCAAATTAATCTTATTTCTGAAGTGGCAATAAAAGTAATACCTACCTTTAAAAGAGAACATTTATTTATAAAGGGCACATGATTAGTATATGCAAGTGTTCAATATTAATTGTTGTCTGCTAGGCGTTGAGCATTCCCCTCAAAGCATTAATCAACCAGACCTATTCATGTCTGGTTTCTTGGCATGACATTTAGCCACTGTCTCTTTTCCTATAAAGAAAATTTTGCCTACCTGGCTTTCTTCTCACTGATTCTAGGCTTAAAGTTTATTCTTTGTAAATCATTTAGCCAAAAATATTTTTTCATCAAATAGTACACAAACGTAAACATAGGTCTAGTTCTTTGCAAAGCATTTCCCGTGAAAACAGTATTTTTTGATATTAAACTATGTGCATTAATACCATTGTATACAGTGTTTTGTTCCTTGCGTGTTGCACATTCTGTGCAAACTTCAGTTCAGAATCATATTAATTTATCTTTGCATCACATATGAATAGATTTATTTTGCTATTTGTCTATTTTGACTAATCACTTTTTCTTCCAGGAGATAGAATATGACTAATCATAGTATAATGTTTATAGGGTTATTATTAACCTGGCACAAAAATAAGAAATGCCTTAGGACAAATGTCTGAGACATACTTAAGCCTAAATGTCCATATTGAGATGTCCTGGGAATAAAAGGGTTGAGTTGGGTATTAAACAGTGTTAAGGTAATCCTGTTTTGACATGACTGTTTAGATTTGTGCTTGTATCTTAGGCGACCGGGTTATTGATGTAGGATCCGAATGGAGAACTTTCAGCAATGATAAAGCAACAAAAGATCCATCTCGAGTTGGAGATTCTCAGAATCCTCTTCTGAGTGATGGAGATTTGTCTACCATGATTGGCAAGGTAATGTCAAGTGAGGACTGACCAAAGACCTGGGAAGTTGGGAACTTTGCAGAAGTATCAGTCACTGCCCCAGTGAGGAATCTTCACCTGAGAGTAAGATTTGCCAGTCACACCATTGTAATGATGGTTGTTGCCTTATGCATTGCTTCCACCTTAAAGGGGAGACCGAATAAGAGGTAGAGTCTTTATGTCTCAGGCCCTTGTTTTCATGAAGCACATTTTGCACAAAAATTAAATTGAATGTAGTATGGTTGTTTTGAGTTGTCATTGGTATGTTCCTAGAACATTAGTAATGTTCCTCTTTTTTCTCCAGACCACCTAAGGTAAATTGGAGCTCAGTATAACCTATTTTCTAATATTGGGGAACTTACGACTTACCTAAGCTTCGCATTTCTCATCAGTAAAGTGAGAATAATAATACTTTGTAGAGCTATTGAGGGATACATGGGAGTGGACATAAAGTATTTATAACACAACATGTAGTGTGTAGTATGTGTTCAATTAATGGTAGCTGCTCCTGTTACTAAGGCAGTAGCACAGTCTTCTACAAACCTGGCTTTTTTTTGCTCTGGTACCTGAATTGGAAGTAGTACTGGCAATATTCCAAAGGACTAATCAAGGAAATGTATGCTATTTTAGTACTTAATACTACTGCATAATCTGTTTCTAATAAAGTATCATGAAAAAGCATACTCTATAAATTACATATCAAATTTGGAAAACATGGTGTAGACAAGGTTAAAACTTTAGTATTCAGAAATATCTTAAGGTGATTTCTGCATTTGCTTTAGCCTTACAGGCTGGAAAAAAATTTAAGACGTTAAGATTGCAACTAATTGACACTGCAACATATTTTTAATGTTTAATTTTTTCAGTAGGAAATAACATGACTCAAAAACAAAAATGTAGGGCCGGCCGAGTGGCGCGATGGTTAAGAACTGGCTTGGGACACCAGAGGGCCCCGGTTCGGATCCCACATATGAGGGCCAGTGACACTGCCCTCTACAGCTAAGATGCTGAACAACAGCTCAACCTGGAGCTGGGCTGCTGTGAATCGCCAGCGACGGCGTAGGCTGCAGCCCCTGTGGCAGTGGGTTGCCATGGGCTACCATGTGTAGCCAGCAGCCAGCGTGAGCGGCCAGCAGCCGCAGTGAGCGGCCGTCCAGAAGCTGGCGACTGATCTGCCTCGCCCGGGAAGAGCGCAGTGATGGTGCCAACTTGGGCCTGTGAAGCAACGTCCTCCACCACTAGACTGAAGAACAAAAATGACAGCAACTTGTCTGTTCCCCTTCCCCAAATTCCCCAACGCTTTTCCCATCCCCCCAATTCCCCAATAAAAAAAATCTTAAAAAAAAACCAAAAACAAAAATGTAAAAAGAATATCGTAAATTTCCCTCATCAATGACCCCAAACTCTCAATTCCCATTGTAAAATACCTCCTTTCCTAGTCAAAAACAAGTAACCACTATTATTAGTTTCTTCTGTATCCTTTGAAAGTGGTTTATGCCTATATGGCAAAAAAAAAAAAATGCTACATTTTTTTAATGCTACAGGTGACCATTGAACAATGCAGGAGTTACGGACGCCAACCCTTTGAGCAGTGACAATCGTGTATAACATTTGACTCCCCCAAAACTTAACTACTAATAGCCTTCCTTATGTTGACCAAAAGCCTTCCTGATAACAGTCAATTAACACATATTTTGTATGTTATATGTATTATATACTGTATTCTTAAAGTAAGCTAGAAAAAAGAAAATCATAAGATATATTTATAGTACTGTATGTATTGAAAACAAAAACCATAAAAGTGGACCTGCACAGTTCAAATCCAAGTTGTTCCAAGGGTCAACTGTACAAATTTCTGTATTTGGGAATATTTTGGACTTTCTCTCCATTCTCTATCCTGGTCTAGTTAATCAGATACTGTACCACATTTTAATATCCGGTAGTATTAGTTCTTCATTGCTCTTAGGTTTCAGCATTTTCTTCACTAGTCTTTTCCATTTAAAAGTCATGTTGTTTTATTAAAAACAAAAAAGTTGGTGATTATTTTTACTGAGATTTTGATTAGATGTATTTGCAAATTGACTTAGAGAAAATTGACATCTTCATAGTAAATCTTCCTATCCAGAAACAACAGTATGCCTTTCCATTTCCTTAGGTTATAATGTGTCCTTTAAGGGATGTTTTAAAGTTTTTTTCATGAAGGTCTTGTGTGTTTGTTGATTCCTAGATATTTTATTTTTTTTGTTGCTGTTATCATTGGAATGTTTTTCTTTCATTGTTTTCTAACTGGTTGATTACACATAATAAGGCTATTGATTTCTGTGTTAATTTTGATCTTGCTACTCTAATGAAATCTCTTATTTATAGCAGTTTTTCAGTGATTTTCTTGAGTAGTCTAGATAGACAAAGATACTATTTGCAAACTGTTTATCGATAATTTCCTTCCCAGATTTGTACTTAAAATTTTTCTCATGCCTAATTTTGATATAGTTATACTAATGTAACTTAATTACATTATATTGGCTAGTTTTTCTAAAACAGTGTTACAAAATGGTAGTGTACCTTTGTCTTATGACTTTAATGTAGTGATGCAAATGTGTCTCCATTGGGCCTGGGAGAGAGATTTTCTAATACGAAGTACCCATTTGTAGTGTTTCATGAGATTTTATAAAAAAAAATGGATTTTGAGTTTTGTTTACTTGCCTTTTTTTAGTACTTTTGGAGATTATCATTTGTGTTTTCTCCTTAGGTCTATTAATATGATAATTTATATTATTAGATTCTCAAATAATATTCTTATATTTAAAGTATTTGATAGAAAACATCTTTAAACCCATTTTAACCTGGTACCTTTTCTGTTGAGGAATAGGGAGGATACACAGGGTAGCTTTCTTTGGCATGTGGAGTCAGATTGTGTAAGTTACGTTTTCTTAAAAATTGCCATTCAGACTTCAAATTTTTTTTGTATAAAGTTATCAAACTTTGTTTTGTAGGGTACAGGAGCTGCAAGTTTTGATGAATTTGGCAATTCTAAGTACCAAAATCGGAGAACAATGAGTAATTCTGATCGGGCAATGATGAATGCATTCAAGGAAATTACTACCATGGCAGACAGAATCAACCTCCCTAGAAATATAGTTGTAAGTTCCTGTCTTATCTCCTTTAAGCCATTTTGGCATTGACTTAGCATAATTTAATGAACACATGAAATTTTGATATTGTGACTAATTAAATGGCCTAGAGTTAATTAAAGTTAGTTTCTCTGCTTTGAAGGATCGAACAAATAATTTATTCAAGCAAGTGTATGAACAGAAGAGCCTGAAGGGAAGAGCTAATGATGCCATAGCTTCTGCTTGTCTGTATATTGCTTGTAGACAAGAAGGTGTTCCTAGGACATTTAAAGGTAAGTTCTTAGTTGCACAGATAAAAATGCTATCTAGGTCATAATAAAGTAACAGACCAAAGTCAAGCAGCTTTGACTCTTAAGTATTGTAGCTATGTGATGTCTCCGTGGTTACATACAGTGATCCACTTTAGTGTCATTTCCAAATGCTTACTTATTTTGTTCCTTGACAAAAATTCATTTTGTGATCATATTGACCATGTTCTTTTCAGGCTGTTTTCCCACATAAAGTCATTTTAGTTCATGTAAGCCCTGCATTCTTTGATAGTAAGATCTTTTGACTAATGGTATTTTGTGAGATTTGAGGCCTGGCATTATAAGCCAGAGTAGGCCCTTGTAGTAAGCCTGTACACTTGAATGGAAAACAGTTTCCGCTCCTAGAACAGGTTTGTACAAGTGAGGGAGTCAAGCCTTCAAAAGCCATCAGGGAAATTTTTTCTCTTGAGTTATACAGTTTGCACTTTCACACTTAAGTTGGAGGCTTTGAGAGAACTAGTATTTTTCATGCAGTTTACACATTAATAAGCGACACCCTACTCAGTATTGCTGTGATACTTAAACTGACTTTAACTTCCAAAATTCATTTTAACTTAACACTATAATTACCCTTTAGTCATCCATGAGTATTTATTTTTTTTACATTTTCTTGTGACAATGTAAAAAGGCAGTGGCCTTTATCGTCATCTTTTTTATTATTACAACTAAAACTAAGGCTTTAGTTAAATTTATTCTGAAAGTGTTTGGTAGTTGAATTTTTAGACTAACAGGATTATTTATATGTATCTCATTTTGCTATGGCCTGTAATCACAGGGATTGCATGTACATAGGACATTGTGTAGCTTGAGAAGCATTCTGTAGCTTAAGTATTTTCTTTCATCTCCTTGATATATTCCTTATGGTACGTTAATATGTAAATATCAAAGAAGTTTTTAGTTGGTTGAAGAAACTTACTTGAATAAGTGGAAATTTCAGAAAAAGTTAATATTTTGAAATATTAAGACCTACAGTTAACCTTTGAAAAAACTTTCTTAAAGTGTGATAAACATTTAAAAGAAATTTTAAATTAGCTCTATGGGAAATTTTATGGAGAGGCTTAGGGATTTGTCTGTAAGTCATGATTCAGTTTTTTACAGTTAGAATGTATTACTTTTATAATCAGAAATGATAGATTTTAAAATGGACTCTGTGACTTATGTGGATTTATTTATTTACTTATTTTTTCCTTTTAGAAATATGTGCCGTATCACGAATTTCTAAGAAAGAAATTGGCCGATGTTTTAAACTTATTTTGAAAGCTTTAGAAACCAGTGTGGATTTGATTACAACTGGGGACTTCATGTCCAGGTTCTGTTCGAACCTTTGTCTTCCTAAACAAGTGCAGATGGCAGCTACACATATAGCCCGTAAAGCTGTGGAATTGGACTTGGTTCCTGGAAGGAGCCCAATATCTGTGGCAGCGGCAGCCATTTACATGGCCTCACAGGCATCAGCTGAGAAGAGGACCCAGAAAGGTAGGATTCTTCATTAGGAAGAGGAGTGATTAAAGTATGATGGCTGCAGTGTGTAATTGCATTTCCATTTTAAGCAGAAAGCAGGTAAATATCCAGAACCCACATTTAAGAGGTAGTTCCTTAGCATCGAAACTTAAGAAAATACAGTATTTTCCTATTAAGTGGCTCCTAAATAAAAATGTTTGGAGGTATAATCCTGTATACAGACTTATCTTTTTTTCCATTTGAATTATTTTAGTTTGTACATTTTTCATTTTTTGAAGTATTTAGTTTTTCCCCCATAAGTATTCCTAGTTATTTTGAATAGTCCCTCCCTCCCTACCTCAAAACTTAACTTTTTAAATCTTAAGAGGAGGGAGCCATGCTTTGTTTCTTACTGCCTGGCAATATGTGTTGGTCATCAAACATTAACGTTTTGTGAAGCCTGTTCTCTTTTTCCATTTGTACAGTATTCAGTTTCTTAATGAAAATACTAGCATAAGTAGTTCAACCTTCAAAATCCACTTTTGAATTTAATGTTGTAGGGGAACTTTCAAACAGAAGTATTAAGTGAATTTCTTTACAAGCATGAATTAATTAATTCTGTGATCCTTAAAAAGATCTGTAAAGAAAAAAGAGTAAAGTGTGGTAGTGAAATTACTTGCTGCAGTAACTTTGTAATACCTTTTTTAGACCACCCTTTCACCTCAGCTTGGGCCATGTGTTTCTATATTAATAAAAATAATAAATTATATAGAAGAATGATTAGAAGAATCCAACCATTAGTTATTTAAATGTACCATTATCCATTCCCTTTGGCCTCCACTTATATTTCTTAAGGAAATTTTGCATCTTCTGGTAGAATTTTGAAGCTAAAGCTAGGCACAGATGGACCTTGATTTCTTGTTGTAGTCTTTATTGTAATCAGCAACACAAAAAGGCTTATCTTGACAGTTTCTGCTGCTTGTGTTCTAAATGAAGGGTTTTCGTTGAAATTTAAGGCCCTTTTCTTCCCTGCCCAGGAGCCAGTTGATATTCACATGGCTGGCATTCATCAGTGTCTGTGTCTAGAATAACCTAATATAACATGATAAGGAAATTGAAAATTATTAATTGTACACTGATGGCAGTCATCCACACTGAAAATCTGTAAAACTTCACTTTCACTGACTGTGAAAAGGCAGTAAAATGAATTTGTATTAAAATGTGTTTTAAAAATCCATATTAATTATAATTAACCAAATAACTTTGAGGTGGTAGTCCTTTGGGACTTCTTTTAATTTAAAAAAAAAAAAAGAGGGAAAATGACAGTTACTTTGAATGATTACATTGGATCCACTCCTAGCCTTCTATAATAGACTGCAGAAATCCTCATGTGAACTCAGTATATATGTGCTCAAGTATGTGTTTGTAATAGTGAAAAACATCTACATTATGCTATAATATACAGCTGTTTGATTTCAGATGTTTGGGTAAAAAAAGGTTGTAGAACAATATTTATAGTATGACCCCATTTTTTAGCCTCTTAACAGAAGTTAGCTAGGGAGAGAGGTTGCTGGGAAACTTTTAAACACAGAAATAATAAAGTGAATTTCTTGACAACAGTGTTTTCATAGATTACTTGTATGCTCCTCAAAAAAGTTTCTTGTGAAGAAAAAGAAGTTCAAATACAATGACTAATATAATGATTATCACTCATGGTGCTATGCCCTGAGTACTGTTCAAATGTTTACATATACCGAATATGCCGGCGTATAAGACGACTGGGCGTATAAGACGACCCCCTAACATTTCCACTCAAAATACAGAGTTTGTTATATACTCACCGTATAAGACTACCCCCTCTTCCGCACACCTTCCACACACCAAATAAAAGGTAAAACAATATCAGATTTGATTTCAACATTTTAATTTATATTCAAATGCTTATGACATGCAGGAAAACTGTCACAAGGCTGTATGTAATCAAACATATACATAAAACAGTGCAAGTTTATTACCGGTAAACATACCGGTAATTCACTAAAGAAAACACACTCTATAGACTGGTACCGTAGATGCTTCTCAGGAACATAGGCAAGCAGCCCACAACCTAGAGGGACTGTCAATGATAGAAGTAAGATAACAAATAGAGGGAGAGAGCAAGTGCCAGGCAAGTCCCTAGCAAGTTTGCTGGCGTGACAGTTTCCCCTTAAAAGCGATTTTGCGCTATCATACTGGGTGTATGGTCGGCTGTGTGCGATTTTGCGAGTGTGGTAAAATCGCATAACAGCAAAATCGCATAACAGTCGAGCATACACCCAGCAGTGCTGCTGATGCCTGAACGGTATGTGGAATGAAGTGGGCGGGCATCGGGAGGCCACTATGGCACGGGGCAAGCACTATGGGCAGTCTATCTGAAGTGTACCTGGCGTATAAGACGACCCCCCACTTGGAGGCATATTTTTCAGGGCCAAAAAATCGTCTTATACGCCGGCAAATACGGTACTAGACTTTTTACTATGACAACCCTTTGAGGTAGTAGGTACTCTACCATTGTTGTTGTTACAAACTTTAGCCCTTCTTTCTACTTTTTAGTGTTTAACTCCATTATCAGTTTTTTAAAATCAGTATTTTTGGTTTTGTTTTTCCCTTTTACATTTTATACAAACATGTCTCACAAAATGAGATTCTGGTAGTAGAAGGTAGGATGGAAGTTATACTTAATATTTTGGTTTTTGTCTTTTAGAAATTGGAGATATTGCTGGTGTTGCTGATGTTACAATCAGACAGTCCTACAGACTAATCTATCCTCGGGCCCCAGATCTCTTTCCTACAGACTTCAAATTTGACACTCCTGTGGACAAACTACCACAGTTATAAATTGAGGCAGTTAAAGTCAAACTCTTAAGATCACTGAACTCTGCCTGCTGTACATAGCCTATACAAAGTGCTGGATTGAGCCTTTAATAAGGAAAAACAAAAGACATGGTACGCATTCCAGGGCTAAATGTTACTTGCTTGGCAGTATGTATGTATATACTAGTGAAACATATTTAATGATTTAAATTTCTTATTGAATTTGCTTTCTTTTGTAGCCATCTAGGAAACTATTTTGGAAGATATTTGAAATTATGTAATTCTTGAATAAAACGTTTTTCAAAACGAAAGTTTTTGTTATAATTACATGTTATATGTGCTTTATAATTTATAATATATAATTACAAATAATGCATATTATTGCAGCTAATAAAGCTGATAGAGGTCCTTGTTTTCTGGGTTTTTATTTTCATATTTAGTTTATTTTAATAAAGTCATGGAACTAGCAAAGTTTTTCGACAACCACTGTTGACATCAAGAACATACTTATTTGCAGTTTAAAAGGGTGCATGTGAGATTTGTGAATATATATGTATTAAAAAGCAAGACGTGATTAACTGGACATTGAAAGGCACTAGCTTGAGGGATATAAAAATGTGTAAGTGTGTTTTTCCTCAGTGAAACTGAGCAGAGAAGATGATGCTGGTAAATAAGCAGATCAACAGATTTCAGTTTTCAGATCTTAACATTTCATTTTATAGAATCTGAACATCTACAATTCTTTCTTTTACTAATTGGGATGCTCAGGGTAAAAATATTTAAAATGGAGATTATTGGGCCTGTGAATTTCCAGGAATTTTTAAAATAAGTACCTTATCCCCAAGTGATTGTGATATATAGGTATTTTGCATAGCACTCTCTGAGGAACATTGATTTAAGGTCTACACTGTTCAGCAATGTAAGTGAAGACCAACAAAATATCGCCCTTTTACCAACTAGGTAGTTTATACAGGGGGCTTGAATCGATGCTAAACATCACCACGGTAAATTGCACTGCTTAAAATGAGTATCATGGTTTGTTCTTACCCATTTGTGAAGAGGTTAGCACGAGATTAAAAGGACAGTCTTCTATTTTGGCCTGGTGGGCAGATTCAGACTCTAATCTAGAAAAGGACTTTGCCATCTAGATCAGACCCCCACTGTCATTTCTATTGACCATGGAAGAGGATGGATATTGGACCACAAAGAAAGATGGTTTTCTCCTTGCACAAATGTAGGACAAACAGTACTAAAAGCTGGAGGCGAACACCAGAGAAAGAAACCCAAGAATACTATAACCCAAATACAGGATCCCAAGATTAGTGATGAAATTTATGCTCCAGGCAGGTAGAACCCATCCTATCCACAGTGAGACCTAGGAAGAGGTCGTCTTAGGTCACTGCCTCCCTCCTGGGCACTAACTTTGGTCCCCAGCATCACACATCTCTGTCTTTCCAAGTGTGGAATGAGCAGTAGTTCTCCCCTTCTAATGTTCCCCAGTTTCTAGTGATTGACCACAAAACTTCCCATCCAGTAAACACTCGCTTTCAAGCTGCAGTCAGTTAATTAGATCTTAAAGTAGTAAATTATCAAAGGTCCATACATGTACATTATAGAACATTTGGAGATGACATCAGCATCATGGTGAAGTGAGAGACCCCTTTGGGTTTCCCCTTAAATCTACAACTAGTTGGACATCTCTTACCCAATGAAGTTTCCTCAACACAGTAGCATGACAATTCCACACATTACATCTGAAGGTGAGCATACTAGAATGCCAAGGGGAGACACAATGGAGGGAAAGACAGGGACAGTGCCCACAGAGCCAGTTACCCAGCCATTGGTAGCTGTGCCTACAGCCGCAGCTCATGTGCTGGTGGAGTTAGGGAGTAGCCCCCATGCTAGGCCCAGAGAAGGAGCTCAGCACAGGAGAATCCAGCTCCCTCCTGTTGAGTATGGCAGAGCCTGGTAGCAGCTGACACATGGACACCCTCCCTATTAACAGCACAGTGGGGCCACTGACCATAGGGAACCGGGTAACAGCGTGGCAGACTCATGAGTCAAACTCCTTTTCACCCTCCACATTCCGACACCATGGTGATAGTGCCCCAGACCCAAGTGATGGATACAGTGGGCAAACGCAGACAGCAAGTCCCATGACAGAAATGATGACCCTGTACTCTGACCCTGGAAGAGCAAGTAGTGCCAGTAAAAACAAAAACATGCTATAGTGCCATCTACTAGAAAACGAAAGACCTCTATCAACCTGTCGAATTGTGAAAGTCAAAACGGTACCTAAAAAAAGTGTTCACTATAATGTGCCCACAGATAACACCTCAAGCTCCATGAACAAAGTAACACGGTAACATGACACTTCTCCAGAAATCAAACTGAAAGTCACAGAAGATTATGATCTAAATGATAGAGAATTCAGAATATTGGGTCTTCAGAAAAGTCATGACGTATTTTGTGTATGTTTTTCAAAGGTCATTTATTTATATAAAGAACAAAGATCCATCAATGATATATTGTCCATTTTGTTCGATAACCTCTAGCCATCTTTCAGTGAGCTTCATAATTCCTCATTCATAGTAGGACCTATCTTTGTGAAAAACTGAACAAGGTGCTGATTTACAGCCTCATCTGAATTGAACGTTATACCACGCAAGAAGTTTTGAAGAGAGTGAAACAAGTGGAAGACTGACGGCGCAGGGTCAGGTGAGTATGGTGGACATGGCAACACATTTCATCCAAGCTCTAATAATTTTTGACGGGTGATCAAACGAGTGTGGTCTTGCATTTTCGCAATGGAACACATCTCCTTTACAATTAACAAGCTCTGGACGTTTCTGGATGATGCATTCGTTCAACTGTCCAATTGCTGACAGTACACATTCAAATTGATCGTTTGGTTCCTTGGTAGGAGCTCAAAAAACACGACACCTTTAAAAATCCCACTACACTGAGAGCATAACCTTCCTCTAATGAATGCTTTTGATGTCGTTTGAGGTGAATCATCATGTTGGGACCAAGACTGTTTGCACAACACATTGTTGTCAACAATCTTCTCATCACCAGTTGTCAGTTGCTTAAAAAAAGGATCATTTTCCTCATGTTTAATGAGCATATTGCAGATGTTTATACGCTCCATCAAATGAATTTCTTTGAGTTCATGCGGAACCCAAATATCGAACTTGCTTATGTATCCCAGCTTCTAAGGTGGTCGTGAATGCTTGAATGATGGATGTTTAATGTTCCTGCAATTTCTCGTGTCATGTAACGTTGGTTTGACTTGATCAATGCCTTTATTTTGTCGTCATCAACATTGGTGGGCCTCCCTGACTGAGGAGCATCATTGAGATCAAAATCACCAGCATGGAATTTCGTGAACCATCATTGGCACTGACATTCTTGTAGAGCATTGTCACCGTAAACTTTATGCAACTTTTCACAAGCTTGACGTGCGTTCTCCCTTTCTGGAAGTAAAACAGTAAAATATGGCAAATGCACACTTTGGTCTTCCATCTTCAACTTGTAAAATCTCCAAAACTCAACCAAATCACTCAATTTTTTTTTTAGAATGAAACTAGAACTGTCAGCTGTCAAATGACATAGCAATAGCATAGATGGAATGACTAGTACTTCCAAAAATGAACTAGCACCATCTGTTGCAAATATGCACCATGACTTTCCTGAAGATCCAATAGCAATCATGAAACTCAGTGCGGTACAACTCAGAATGGCAGTTCAATGAGCTCAGGAATAAAATTAATGAACATGGGGAATACTTTACCAAAGAGATTTAAAGTATAAGAAGAACCAAACAAATTCTGGAGCTGAAGAACTCAGTAACTGAGATGAAGAATACATTAGAAAGCACTGGAAATGGAGGAGAGAATTAGCTCGAAGGTAGAAATCGAGACATTCAGGTCGATGAGGGAGAACTGAGATTTTTTTTTTTAGCTGAGCCATCCTGCCACCTGTTGGCAGCTCAGCGGCTGCTCAGCTTGAGCCAGGACTTGAACCGCTGTTGCTCAGAGCTCAAACTCTTGAGCGAGCGCTTAACCAACTGAGCCACCCAGCAGGCCCAGATTTTTTAAAAATGAAAGAACTCTTATCAGAACTATGGCTCCATTAGGAAGGGCAACTTAAGGATAAAGGGTATCCCAGGGGGAGAGAGGAAGAAAGGAACAGAAACATATTCAAAGAAATAATTGATGAAAATTCCCACAGCTAGGGAAGGAACATTCGAGTACAAGAGGCTAACAGAACACCTAATTATGTCAACACAAAAAGATCTTCAACACACATATTAAAACTGTAAAAAGTTCATTATAAAGAATTCTCAAGAAGCTGGGGTTGGTATGAGGGGGAGACAGTAACCTACAAAGGAACCCCCATCAGATTATCATCAGATTTCTCAGCAGAAACCCTACAGGCCAGGGTAAAGTGGAATGAGACATTCAAAACATTGAAAGATAGAAACCAGCAGCCAATAATGATATATCCAGCAAAGTATCTTTTTTTTTTTTTTTTCATGCGGGAGTCGAACCGGTAACCTTGCTGTTAAGCGGACACTATCCACTGAGCCATCCAGGTGGCAACTCAGCTCAAGATGCCAAGTTCCAGCAAAGTTATCTTTTAGAGATGAAGGAGAAATAAAGGCTTTCCCAGATGAAAGCTGAGGGAATTTACCACCACAAGACCTGCTTTCAAGAAATGTTAAAAGGAGCTTTTACCTGAAACAAAAAGACAAAAGTACACAAACTTTGATTAAGGTGACAGAGCAGAAAATTGCAACTATTTCATAATAGGGTATTAAACAATTATAATTAAAGGTTAAAGCGGGGGAAAGCATTTTAAAAAACTGGCTACTGCAATTTGAACACATAAAAAGATATTTTGTGACAACAAAACGAAAGGGGAGAAGAAAAAGGATGAAACTTGTATAGGTGAATGAAGATAAGATGCTATCAGAATAAAAAGAATTATTTTATCTATGAAACATTTTATACAAAGCTCATAGTAATCACAACACAAATATCCAGTCTCAATGAATTTAAGTTCAAGTCTCAATGAATGTAAGAAGATTGAAATCATATCAAGCATCTTTTCCGGCCACAATGGCATGGAACTAGAAAACTACAAGAAGGGAGCTGGAAATATCACAAATATGTGGAGGTTAAATAATATGTTACTGAATATCTATTGGTTCAATGAAGAAATAAAAGAAGAAATCAAAAGATATATAAAAACAAATGAAAAAACGATATACCAAGATATTTGGGATTCAGCAAAGTGGTACTAAGATGGAAGTTTATAGGAATACAGGCCTATTCCAAGAAACAAGAAAAATCTCAAACTAACAAACTAACCAATTACTAAGGAACTAGAAAAAAAGAACAAGTGAAGCCCAAAGTCAGTAGAAAGAAGGAAATACAAAATAAAAAGACAATGGAAAAAAAATTAATGAAACAAAGAGCTGGTTCTCTGAGAAGATAAATAAAATTGACAAACCTTTAGCAAGGGTAACTGAAGAAAAAAGATTCAAATAGAATCAGAACTGAAAGAGAAATTGCAATGGCTACAATTACAGAAATACAAAGGATTATAAAAGAATACTATGAAAGGCTATATACACCACCAGAAGAACTGGACAAATTCATAGAAATATATAACCTTTCATGTTGGGAAAACTGAACAGCCATATGCAAAAGAGTGAAACTAGACTACTATTTTACACCATAGATGAAAATTCAAAATGGATTAAAAGCTTGAATGTAAGACCTGAAACAATAAAATACATAGAAGAAAATACACACAAAGCTTCTGGACATTGGTCTCAGTGGTGTTCTTGAGAACTTGACTCCAAAGGCAAGAAAAACAAAAGCAAAAATAATCAAATGGAACTATATCAAGCTGAAAGCTTCTGCACAGCAAAGGAAACCATCAACAAAACAAAAAGGCAATCAACCAATGGGAAAAGACATTTGCAAATCACATATCTGATAAGGGGTTAATATCCAAAATTCATAAACAACTCATACAACTCAACACCAAAAAAACAAACAATCCAATTAAAAAATGGGCAGAGGATCTGAATAGACATTTTTCGGAGGAAGACCTACACATGGCCAACAGACAGTTGAAAAGATGCCCAACATCACTAATTATTAAGAAAATACAAATCCAAACCACAATGACATACTATCTCACGCCTGTTAAAATGGCTATTCTATATCCTGAAGTTGGTAAAATCTACAGTAAGACGGAAACTTCTATCTGAAATTGTGAAGAAGGAAAAAGAAATCATGCTAGTTTTACTGTTGTACCTCAAACTGCAAAAGTTACCACCACATTGCATGATAAATGCTTAGTTAAGATGGAAAAGGCAGGGCCAGCTGAATGGCTCATTGGTTAAGAACTGGCTTGGGACACCAGCTCTGAACATCAGGGCCTCAGTTTGGATTCCACATATGAGGGTCCCAGTGACGCTGCCCTCTACAGCTAAGATGCTGAACAACAGCTCAACCTGGAGCTGGGCTGCCGTGAGTCGCCGGCGACAGCGTAGGAGCCCCTGTTGCAGTGGGCTGCCATAAGCTACCGTGAGCAGCCGGCAGCCGGTGTGAGCTGCCAAGAGCTGCTGTGAGCAGCCGGCTGGTGGCTGGTGACCGATCGGCCTCAGCCAGGAAGAGTGCAATGATCACAGTACCAACATGGGCCAGTGAGGCAACGTCCTCCACAACTAGACTGAAGAACAAAAGGACAGCAGCTTGTCTGTTTCCCTTCCCCCAATTCCCCAATGCTATTCCCCTCCCCCCAATTCCCCAATCAAATCTTAAAAAAAAAAAAAAGATGGAAAAGGCATTAAATTTGTGGGTGGAAGCTGAACAGAAAACATGTTCCAAATGATGGCATTGAGCCTATATGAAGACTTCAGCAAAGGATCCCCTGAAACAAGTGACACCAAGCCATTTACTGCAAGTAAGGGATGGTTACAATAAGATATTTTGAGAGAGGTCACATTCACATAACTTTTATTACAGCATATTGTTATAATTGTTCCATTTTATTATGGTTGTTGATCTCTTACTATACCTAATTTATAAATTAAACTTTATTAGAGGTATGTATGTACAGGAAAAAAACAAGATGTTTATAGGATTTGGTACTATCTGATGTTTCAGGAATCCACTGGCGTTCTGAGAATGTATCCCCCGCAGACAGGGGGACTGCTGTACTTTGAAGATGATACATTCTAAACCAGTGATGGGGCATGACTTTTACTTCTCTCTCGAGCTGTGAAAAACTCCCCATAGATAGGTGGAAACCCACCTCACTGAGAGCTGGTCATACTCAAAAGGCGAAGCCAGCTTCTGTTTGGGTCTACAATTTAACAAGGTCGGAACATTAGTGAGCTCTGCAAGGCAATTTCTATGGAGAAAATTGATTCAGCCTATGCATGTTGGTGCCTTTAAGCAGTTGAAATCTTGGTTAACGTGGATCCCTCCATCCAGGGATTTAAAACAAAGACTCACTGCAAGCCACTTTCATTGACAAGTCTGCTATTCTCTGTGAGTTAAAGGATTTGATTATAAGTTTCATGGAATCTAAGTGTGAGCCCTCTGGCCCAATATTCCCATTTTGGAGATCAGAGAAATCTAGAGAAACCAAAAGATTTGTTGAACTTCACATCATAGCAAGAAATGGGACCAACTCAGGTCTCTTGATCACTCAATACAGTGCTCTTTTCCACCAAACCATACTATCGAAGCTATTTCACAGGATGCCTCAGGACTGACTTTAGTTGTAGCTTTCAAATAGAATTCCATTCAATTAGTAAATTAACAGAATTATTCAATGTGATACTTATATCTGGCTTCTTGGGGAAAGCTCTTCAGAGTGAGTTTTAAAATTATTTTTAAATCAGGCCAGGTGTCAAGGAGTTAATAGCTATAATTTGTTCTTCTTCTTCCAAGCTAAATGCTTCTTAAACTAGATGCCTCTTGATAGTAAGCCTTTGTGTGCAAAGCAACAAATATACTTTACCCATGGTTGTCTTTGGTTTCTGAGCTAATTTTGTATCACAGGTGCACGATTTACTTTAATTATCAAGATGAACAGCTGAGGGGGTCAGCCTATTACCAATTTGGTCCTAATCCAGCCAAGAGGCCTCTGTGCCCCATGCCAATATTTTAAATTGTCAGTGGCCCTGACTTTTCCTGTTGCTCGAGTTTTAATCTCATCTGCCAATTGTGGAGCTACTGAGAGATTCCCTGGCCCCCTAAACACCTCCTCCTTCCCTCCCAGATATTTACACAAACACACTCCTTTCAAGGTGTCACTGCAAAAGCACCACTCAGCTGATCTCAAGGCCACAGAGGCCCCAGCATCTTCCACAAGCATAAGCTTCCATTCAGAAACCTCACGGCCATTTCTCTGGCCAGGGGGACATTTAACCGCCATTCTGGGGGGGGCGGGAAAAGGTGACCGTAAAGATTTTCTTTTCCTCTGCAGACTATCAGAACAATTCTCAGGCTATTTCTCTGATCTGCAGCAGCCTATGACTGGCATAGCCACTATCCATTACTTGAAATGATAAATGTTTTGATACATCCAAGAAATAAGGAAGATCACTGGTATGCAAGGAACTTAAGAGCAAGAACAAGTAGAAGTGATGTTATATTGAATTTAAGATTCCACCAAAGGATATTTTGCTTTAAATTGACATACAAGTAGGTGACAAAGTTAAAACCATAAAAGAACTGGATCATATGCTCTTAGAGATGGGAGAAAGGCTAGTTTGTCCTATAATGTTCCAGAAGGTCTAGGATGTAAAAGTTACATGGAGCACCCAGATGAACACATGTCAATCACATTCAATACTTCACAGAAGGTATTTAATCAAAGACTTGTTTGATCTCTCAGAGATTTCTCTGGAATGACCTTATATTGTCTCTGTGGTTCCTTCTAGCTCAATGGCTTTGAGACATCAGAGAACTTACCGATAGAGAACTTTCAACCTCCGCCTACATTGCTGTGGCCCAACAAATATTTGCTATGCAATCAATTTCTCTCATTGTTCTAATTTGTTAATCTGAGGGGTGCTCTGCTCTTCAGTACACAATGGGGCCTGGGTTTTTGCCCTGATACCACACTTTCACTCTGTGATTTTGAGTCTGTCACCATTTTATTCTATCTGCATACTGGGGATGATGGATATTCAATGACTATTCTAAAAGTAACTATAATGGTCCTCTGGTGGCATGGACATCAGATTGGGCCCCCGGCTTGCTTCTGCTCTGATTATCTATTATGTGTTGGAGTAACACTGAAGGTTTTGTTTCAAAATGAATGACCTGCTCTAACTCCTTCATTTGGCAAATGAAAATCATAGGGTGAAATGCTCACATATCACTAGTGAGGTGAAATAACTTGTCCAAGGTCACACTACTAGTTATTAGCAAAAGGAGGACTAGTCCCAGGCCTCTTGCTACCTCCATGTGCTGATTTTCAAAATGCTTAAAAGTTTCAAGTGACAGCAGAGATGTGGAAGTTCTCTGTAGATTAGGAAGGACTAAACTTAAATAAGGCATGATTCTTGTGGTGGCTGTCAGAGGGATACCCTGGTTATATTGGAGCCCAACTGCAATTCATATCAAAAGCTGATCTTAGGTTGGATCTCAATCACTAAATAGAAACTTCTCAATATTTTACATCATTCTACAATCTTTGTATAGAACAAAGCAGCCATTCATTCATTCTCCACTATGTAGACTCTGGAGGTACAAGATACAAGAGGTAAAGAAGACATGCCCTGCCCTTATCCAATGAGACACGTGGAAGGTGGAGCTCAAGGAGGTCAGAGAGGAAGAGACTCATTCTGCCTGCGTGGAAAGGGCAGGACACAAAGCGTAAAAAAAAACAAAACCCCCAAACCAAAAAAAAAACCCCAAACTCCACAAATTTATTTGGAAAAGGCCCTTAAAGAATAAGTGGAAATCACTTTGGTGATCACATTGCTATGACGTAGTCAGCATATGGCCCCATATGGGCCACATGTAGGCAAGCCCAGTCCTCTGTTTCTACCACCTAAACAGTGCTTCCTTACCCACTTTGCTCGCTCCTAACTGCCATGTCCTAGTTTAGGTGTTTATCATCCCCCACATTTGCTGAGGTGTCTCCCAGCTGCTGCCCCTTCCTTCACAGTCTTGCACCCTCTTATCCATTCTCCACATGGAAAAACTAATCTCCTCTCTCCCAGCTGAAGATGCTTCAGTGGCTCCAAACTTGAGGTGCACTTGCACAGGTCCCTTCCAAGGCTCTGAAATTAATTTTTATAAATACAACATCATGGATATCTTCAAGAGGGTCCCCCAAAGTGTATACACTTCTAGCCCCATAAAACCGAGATCTGCTCTGTGATAAATAACCCTTTCTGAACAGTGTCTAAAGGATCTGCACAATATGACCTTTTCTCTCCTAATCTCTACCCACCTACTCCATTGCAGCTTATACACATCCTCCAGTTACAGTTAAGTCTCATTTCCTCAAAAGTGCCATGTTCTTTCATTTGTGGCAAACTCAAATAGGCCTCCCCCACTTAGAGCCCCTCTCGGCCTCCTCTTCTCTTGGCTACCTTGTGCCCAGGTGTCAAACCTAAATACCAAGACCTCCGGGAAGCCTTTGCTGTCTACCCAGCCTGGATTTCAGATGTGCTCCCAGAGCACCTTGTCCTCTCCCTAGAGGAATCTTGATCACACTATAATGTCATGGCTAAGTGACTTATATACATTCCTACTGGTTGTAGGCTCTATGGAGGCAGTGATATCATCTTTTCTTCCTTGTCTGCACCAAGCAAATTCCTGGTGACCAGTAATCACCAGGGGATCAATATTTATTGAATGAATAATCATCAAACCTTGATTTCAAATGCCGGTCAAGCAACATATAATGAAGTTGAATACTTCTCTTTGGACAAAGTAGCAGTTAAATTTTCTTATACTTTTAATAGTACAAAACTTAACTGTGAAGAAAGTTCTATGAACCTTAAGTTTCCCTTTGAAAATAGGCTGTTCACAGAAATAGAACAGATAATAGTAAAATTTGTATGGAACCACAAAGACCCTTAATAGCCAAAGCAATATTGAGAAAAAGAACAAAGTTGGAGGCATCATGCTCCCTGATTTCAAACTGTATTACAAAGACATAGTAATCAAAACAGTATGGTATTGACATAAAAAAAAAGACACATAGATCAATGGAACAGAATAGAGAACCCAGAAACAAACCCACACATATATGGTTAAGAATATACAATGGGGAAAAAGTCTCTTCAATAAATGGAGGTGGGAAAAGTGGACAGCAAAGGCAAAATAATGAAACTCAGCTACTATCTTACAAGAGATACAAAATTTAACTCAAAATGGATTAAGGACTTGAATGTAAGACCTGAAACCATAAAATTTCTAGAAGAAAACACAGGCAGTAAGCTCCTTGACATTGGTGCAGTCATAGAAAATAGTAAGGAGGTGCCTCAGAAAATTAGAAATAGAACTACTATACAATCCAGCAATTACAGTTCTTGGTATTTATCCAAAAGAAATGAAAATACTAACTCAAAAATATCTATGTACTCCCATGTTCACTGCAGCATTATTTACAATAGCCAAGGCATAAAAACAACCTAAGTGTCCATTGATGAATGAATGAAGAAAGAAAATGTGATTATGTACACACACACACACACACACACACACACACACGTGTGAATATTATTCAGCCATAAGAAGAAGGAAATCTTGCCATTTCCAACATGGGTGGACCTTTAGGCATCATGCTAAATGAAATAAGACAGAGAAAGACAAATACCATGTGATATCACTTATATGTGGAATCTAAAAACAAACAAACAAACAAAAACTGAGCACATAGATTTGTGGTTACTGGAGGTAGGGGGTGGGTGACAGTGGTGGTAAAATGGGTGAAGGTGGTAAAAAAGTACAAACTTTCAATTATAAAATAAATACTTCATGGGGATCTAATGTACAGATGATGACTGTAAATAATGCTGTATTGAATATTTGAAAGTTGCTAAGAGTAGATCTAGAAAAACAGTTTGTAACTATGTACAGTGATGGATATTAACTAGACTTATTGTGGTGATCATTTTGAAATATATACAAATATTGAATCATTATGTTGTATACCTGAGACTAATACGTTTTATGTCTATTGTAACTCAGTAAAAAAAAATGGGCTGAATATAATAAAGAGGGTTGGTTTGTTTTTGAGGACAGAAAACCATACTGTAGTATAAACTTATTACTGCAGTATAATCTTTTTTCATTTATAGGTCAAATGATAAAGCACCCAACTTTAGATTCCTTTTTCCATTCTATGCAAGCTTCTAGAACAGAGGAAGTAGACTTTAGTTAAAAAGAAAAAAGTTTCAACGCTTACTATGAAGATAGCTTTGGAAATATTTCAGAAGAAAAAAATGAGATGGTTAGGTAAAAAGCCCACCTTATATTGCCTGAAATAATGACCTGAAATAAATTCTTTAGATTCTTTTCTTTTGATTGTCTTGAACTTAAAACTGAAGAGGCAGTTCAGAATTCTGAAATAAAAAGACAGTTGGGGCCAGGAAACGAGGGGGAAATACAGGCGAGTTTTTTTTTGTTTTTTTTTTTTTAGCTGAGCCATCCTGCTACCTGTTGGCAGCTCAACAGCTGCTCAGCTCGGGCCGGGACTCGAACCGCTGTTGCTCAGAGCTCAAACTCTTGAGCGAGCTCTTAACCAACTGAGCCACTCGGCCGGCCCCAGGCGAGTTTTAAAATGATTTAAGTAAGTCTATAGAATACAGTGTAATTATTACAACATGCAAATTTATACACTGAGAAAATATTTCAAAAAACATTCCAAAAAATACTAGAGTGAAAAATTTATAATCCGAAGGATGGGTTTGTAGGTCAATGAAAAACCAGCATGTTAGAGGAATAAACATCAAACTGAGGGAAGCCGCTCTCACTAAGACTATCTGAGCCTAATTCTCGCCTTCATAAGATGGAGTTGAACTAGGTAATAGCAATCACTAACACTTTAAGGCAAATAGTGTGGTGGGCTTGCTCTGCCTCTTGTCCAACCTCCTCCTTGCAATGCTTTCCTGAACAGCAGAGGCTAGAAAGCAAAAATAACCCCAAAGCCAAAAAGACCAAAACCCAAAATCTCAGACATCTTTGAAGTTGAAGTTTCAGATATAAATTAAGTTCTTACCAATCAGATGCACCCACATGATACTTGAATTCAAATAGGAGTTAAGTTGGGGAGGGCACCTGGCATTCATTTTGTTGGTATATACTGTGTAGACAAAGCAGCTTCCCAATTCTCCAGGCAACTGCCAGGTTGCGGTGTGAGCAATGACTCTTTCTCGGCCCAGTCGTGTCTTAGGGCTTTGGATGTCAGTCCTAGAAGTTCAGTCTGGAGTCAGCTTCCTCAGTTCTCCCAATGATTCTGTTAGCCATTTAGTAGCCAGAACTAACTCCTTCCTACAGGGAATTCTGTCTTCTGCAAGTCCTAAGAAATAGGACTTTAAAAAGATTTTATTGGGAAATTGGGGAAGGGGAACAGACAAGTTGCTGTCCTTTTGTTCTTCAGTCTAGTTGTGGAGGACATTACTTCACTGGCCCATGTTGGTATTATCATTGTGCTCTTCTCAGCTGAGGCAGATCGGTTGCCAGCCCTTGGACGGCTGCTCATGGTGGCTCACGGCAGCTCACCCCAGCTGCCTGAAGCTCATGCTGGCTGCCAGCCACTCACGGTAGCTCATGGCAGCCCATTGCAGCAGGAGCTGCAGCTTATGCCGTCACCGGCAACTCACAGTAGCCCAGCTCCAGGTTGAGCTGTTGTTCACCATCTTAGCTGTATGGGGCGCAGCATCACTGGCCCTCATGTGGGCTCCAAACCAGGGCCCTGCTGCTCAGAGCTGGCATCCCAAGCCAATGCTTAACCAGCACACCACTCGGCCAGCCCAAGGTTTGCATGTGTAAAAGATAATGTCGGCTATATGGGAGAATAGACTATAGGTGGACAAAAGTGAAAGATGGGAGACCAGTTATTAAGAAGCCTAGGGGGGAAGATGGTGACAGCTTGAACTAGAGTGATAATAAGAAAAGGGTGGGAAGGGGAGTCAACACTTTGCCTTAACCATATTAAATTTGATCTGTTTCTAGGCCATCCATGTGTAAATGTAGAAAGGTCACATAGACAATTGAATACATGTGCCTAAATTTCCTGGAAGAGTTGGGACTGGAAATATGACTTTAGAGTTAGTGGCTTATGAATTGTATTTTGAGTCTTGAGGTTAGAAAATAGTATGTTGATAGAAAAGAAAATGGGGCTTAAAACAGGGTCCAGGGGTACACTAGCATCTAGAAACTAGTAAAAAAATGTACAGTTGCAGAGAATGCACCCACTATGTGCCCTCCCCTCCTGTTACAGTAACAGAACACACACACACACACACACACACACACACACACACCAGATAAGAATTATTTGAGTCAGTTATTCTTGTAGCCAATTTTAGGCCAATGCAACAACCATGCAAGTGGTATAAGCAACTTCTGGGTCACCACAGTAATGATAAAGGCGGCCGCCCCATTCCTGTTCTCTTCCTACTGACTGGAATGCAGGTGTGTCATGAGCCATCTTGGACTGTGCAGACCAGGACACCTAGAAATGGCAGGGCAATAAACTAAAAGGAGCCTGAGTCACACCAACCTCTCCTTTAGTCAAGCTATTGCTCTTTTGGGTCTCTGTTACAACAGAATCTGTATTTTAATTTAGAGTCCAATCATTCTATAAGTTGATAAAGATTCGTAAACCTACAGCCGAGGACCTAACTATGAATCTCTGGTAACTTCATAATATGCCAATGCCCGCAGTACCAAATGGCTTTATTTTCTACCCATAGTAATTAGACTATGACATAACTCATGGGAGTAGTCAGTCAGTAGCATGTATCAGTATATAAAGGAAAAGCAACAGGCATGGTGTATAAAGAAAAAGGTACCAAAGAGGCATCAAGGGTTCCTTAGAACTCAGACTGCAATTTATTTACTTTATCCAAAAGAACCCTGGATTTGATGAGTCTAGGATGGTAGATGAGAAATAAAGTCACAACTCTCTCTTACAGTGTCCACATTGCTGGAAATCCTTGGTGGTCTACTAACTGGTTTACAAGCAGTTTGGTGGTCACAGAATAATTAACAGGATTAATTTTTTCACATAATTTAAAATTTGTAAAAGGTACTAGTGGTTATTTCCACATAAACCCAATTCTTTTGTTAACTACATTTTAAAACATTTCATGCATACTACACTGATGGGTTAGATAAGGCAATAGGGTATTTTCATGTCATCTGCACTATTGTTTAGTTTTGGTTAGTTTGCATTTCTAATTATTTGTATTGTGCTGCATTATATCTATATTTCACAAGAAATAAACCCAAATAAACCACAACTCAAAACTAGTTCACTGAGGAGAGGTCCAAGATGGGCAGAGTAGATATTGTGCTTGCCTCCTGTGAACACATTAAAATTACAGCAAATTTCACAACAACCAACCTG
>NW_017732529.1:240899-243056 GCF_001890085.2 Hipposideros armiger | reverse complement strand
TACACTTAAAACCTATGTAGTTTTACTAACCATTGTCACCCTAATAAGTTTTAATTAAAAAAATACTGAATTGGATCCCATTGAGAATCTAAAATGTGAATTTATTTGTACACTAGGACAAGTAAATTTGTGAGTGTGACCATTTTGCACAAATAGCTAAAAAGAAAATAGAAATTAGGAACTATGACCACAACCAACTGAAAAAAAAGTTTGTTTTTTTTTAACCACTGTTCTGTTCACCTGGTTCTCATTGATGCATGAAGTCTTTTCAGCTTTGATCAAGTTTTTCTAAACCAAGTAAAAAATATTACTTTCTAGTATTAAACTGAATCACCAAATGCAGGATCTTGAAAATGAGGATCTTTAGTGGCAGAAGAGAGATGCAAATATGAAATGAGGATAAATTTATAAAGAATCCTGTGATGCTATTTAAATAAGCATGAATTCGTGCTTTTGGAAAAGTTCTATTTCCTAGCTCTATCAACTAAAAGGGTCTAGAAGTCATGATTTCATAACATCAAACAGATTTTAGTTTCTAAATATCCTTTCTCTGCTAAAAAAAAAAAGGGGGGGGGAAGGCTAATCTCAGATTTGCAGGGAGCATATAAAGTGGACTTGGAACATCTTGTAGTGCAAGAAAGCAAGAAGGTACTCAAAGACCAATGAAGTCAAATTTGGGACAATTTAAGAAAAAAGAAAAGAGTAATAATTGTAATAGTTTATAATACTATGAATAAAAACATCCATGTACCCACAGCAATACTCAAGGAAGAAAAAAGGCAGAGTGAGGGAAGGAGAAAAAAAAGAAAAGCTTAAAAACAAAAAACAAAAAACAAAAATGGCAGCTAATGCATGCAGAAGAAATACTAGAGTTAGAAAATTATTTTGCAAGTCCCAGTGTAATTGTTTATTCAGATGAGGATAACCAGTTGTGAGATAAGACCACTGGGAGGAAGGTTGTTGGGGAAATAGAATATTTAAATGACCTCATGTATTTTCTTGGATTGCCTATTAGTTACATAGGTGACATATCTTTACAAGGAGAGATCTGGTGATTACCACCTTAACCAAGTGATCAAATTTAGATCAATGATAGTGAAAAATTTTGAGATTACTTATCTCCTGCTGTGATGCAATAAGTATGTAATACCATTAATGTAGCATTCCTGGGAGGTGTGGGTGTGAGTTTTAACTTTAATCTCTCTTCATGTTACTTTCAAGAGAAATTGACTATTGACTGGTCTAATTTAAAATCAACTTACACAAAACTTTTGTCTTGTTAACAGAAAAAGCACTGGGCAAGGAAAGGGTTATATATAGTTCAGGCTCTGCCACTTAGCAGCTGTGTGAGCTGGGGCAACTTACTTCACTCTACCAATTTTACAGGGGTGTCCTGAAGGTTAAATGAGATCACATGTGGGAGAGTACTATATTATAAAATATTACTATTGTACTTCTAAAAGGAGAAAAACTTGGTAGTACTAATGTCACAAACAGGCAATGGTTTCAGGTCAGAGACCTGATTACTACAGGATGACAGCGAGCAAAGGTAGATCTGAGTAGAAGAGAAAATCAGGCAAGGTCTAAAAAGCCATCGAAAGTAGGAACACTTAAGCTGCCCTAGAAAGCCTGGTGCCAAAGTGGTGATCTTGGTATGTTGGAATTCTGGCTTTCTGTTTTATATGTGTTTGTGCCTAGGATATACACAGTGCTGATTATTTAAAAGGAGGAGCGGTGTTTACAAATTACGCCACATAATTATATTACCTTGACAATACCAAGCAGGTATTCCCCTTACACAAATGCGACTATGCCTACTTGGCATGCACATGCACATAAGAAATAGAAATAACTTAAATCTTGCAACCAGTTTTGCCTCTTATTCTATTCTACCTCTTATTGAATCTGTCTTTCAGAGTGAGCATGATAAAAGAGCCAAGTTTACTGTCCCTCAGCTGGACTCAATTTCGCATGGCTTTCATAGTGTATATATCTCACTGTGCTAAGTGATTCTAGCACTTAAAGACTTGAGAAATTTATGTGTATATACCTACATCTATATAAGTAAATATATGCACATATCCACATTTATGGGGGTTTACAACAGAGTTCCTAAATGCAAGCCTATGCTCAACCTAAGAAACAGCTAGGTGTTTC
>NW_017732529.1:159366-239939 GCF_001890085.2 Hipposideros armiger | reverse complement strand
AAAACAAAACAAAACAAAAAACCACTCAAAATGCCAATGATGTTTTTCACAGAAACAAAAAATCAATCCTACAATTTGTATGGAACCACAAAAGACCCCGAATAGCCAAAGCAATCCTGAGAAAGAACAAAACTGGAGGCATCACATTTTTCTGATCTCAAACTATACTACAAACTACAGTAATTAAGAGTATCATATTAGCATAAAAATAAACACATAGATCGATGAAACAGAATAGAGAGCCCAGAAAGAAACTCTTGCATTTATGGTCAACACTCAATGGGAAAAGGACAGTCTCTTCAATAAATAGTGTTAGGGAAACTGGACAATCACATGCAGAAAAATGAAATTGCACCTCTATCATATATCACTCACAAAAATTAACTTGCAATGGGTTATAGGTTTAAACATAAGACCCAATGCCATAAAACCCCTGGAAGAAAACACAGAAAGAAGCTCCTTGACATTGGTCCAGGCAATGATTTTTAGATGTGACACCAAAAGCACAAACAACAAAAGCAAAAATCAACAAGTGGGACTACATCAAACTAAAAAGCTTCTGCTTAGCAAAACAGTCAAAAAAATGAGAAGGCAATCTACAGAATGGGAGAAAATATTTACAAAGCATATCTCAAATAAGGGGTTAATTTCCAAAATATATAAAAAACTCCTACAACTCAGTAACAAAAAAATGAAGCAAGTGATTAAAAAATGGTCAGAGGAACTATGACCATTTTTCCAAAAACATACACATGACCAACAGGCACATGAAAAGATTCTCAACATCACCAATCATCAAGGAAATGCAAATCAAAACCACAATGAGATATCACCTCACACCTGTTAGAATCGCTGTTATCAAGAAGACAAGGGATAGTGTTAGCAAGGATGTGACAAAAAAAAGGGAACCTTTGTGCATTGTTGGTGTAAATGTAAATTGGTTCAGCCATTATGGAAAATAGTATGTGGGTTCCTCAAAAGAAATAAAAAATAGAACTACCATATAATCCAGCAATCCCAGTCCTGGATATTTATCAAATGGAAATGAAAACAGGATATTGAAGAGATATATTCAGTCCCTTATTCATTGCAGTGTGATTCACAACAGCCAAGACATGGAAACAACCTAAGTGACCATCAGTGGGTGAATGGATAAAGATGTGAGATTACACACACATATACACACACACACACACACACACACATACACACACAATTACTCAGCCATGGGAAAGAAGAAAATCCATTTGTGAAAACATAGATGGACCTTGATGGCATTATGCTAAGTGAGGTAAACAGACGAAGAAAGACAAATACTGTATGATATTATTTATATCCACATAAAAAGCCAATCTCATAAAGAGTAGAATGGTGGTTACCAGGGCCTGGGGACTGGGAAAATTGGGGAGTTGTTTAAGGGCACAAATTTGCAACCAGTAGATAAACAGTCCTGTAGATCTAATGCACAGCATGGTGATTATAGACAATAAATTAAAAGTTGATGCTGTGACTAGACCTTAATTGTTCCCATTACACCAAAAAAAGAAAAAAAAAGTGATGCTACTGGTATTCATATTGCAGTATATAGGTGTGTCAAACACGTTGTGCACTTTAAACTTACATATTATGTCAATTATGTCTCAATAAAAATAAATTTTGAAAAAGAAAAAATGTCAAGCCATGGCACCAAATGATCCAGAGTCCCATAATGAGATGAGCTAAGTTTATTATAAGACTTTAGAGAGGACAAAAACTATATTAAACTGGTATTAAATTGTTGAAAGACACAAACAGCAAATGTGCACTGATATAGTTGGTGACACATTGTGAGAAAATGAACTTTTCAATTTTTCTATGTTCTGGTAAGAAGCCAAAGTTGGCCATACTTTTGAGTTAAAAATTTTTCAAGGAAAATTATGATTACATGCAAGTTTCACTTTAATTTTTAAATGAGCTTATTGCATAAGATTCAACTAAACTTTAGTTATATGCAGATTCACACATTGTGAACTACTCCAAATGCTGTTGAATTATGAGAGCATTACTAAATATTTCCTTTGGTTTCTTTTGGCATTGATTGCTTCATAAAAGAAGAAAAGTGTTTTTAGAGTTTACAACTACATAAAAATGTTAGTATATTAGTTTGATTATTCCTTTTATGGCTTTAACTCTCTTGCCGACTTGAGCAAGAATAACATGTGACTTTTATATTTTTCAAGCTGACCACATATATGGATAGATAATAAGGAAAGTCTTGTCTATTTCCTGGACTTTTCCTTATTATGTAAATAGCTTGGCTTCCTTATAACGACTTAAGAATTCATACGCTGAAATCCACATTCTTGTAATTTTTATTGCTTTAGCAACAAAGTCAGCTGCTGCAAGACAATTCCCACATAAACATGTTATAATTGTGAAAAATTGCAGATATTGATAGTGATTTTCAAATTTTGTAATCTTTTAAAATTTATTGAGACTTGTTTTATGGCCAGACTAGACCAGAAGAATCAACATTACCTGAAAACTTACTAGAAATATAAATTCCCAGGCCTTACTCCAGACCTACTGAATCAGAAGTACAAATCCTTCAAGTGATTCTGACACATGCTAAAGTGAGAACCACTCGACTAAGAAAGTTGAGTTGGCTCATTTCACGGTGGTGAGAGGAGTTAGCATAGTTGTTTGGATGCAGAGATAGAGTTAACAGTGAGGTGGGGTTTTTTAACAGAGGTTGTATTATAATACAAAGAAGCAAGAGAGGGGCAGAGAGCTGAACATACGAGTGATTTGATGGATATGGGAATATACATTGGAAAAGGGGAAAAGTAAGGACTCAAGAGGGTGAGGGGTACATTATTTACTTATTATTAATATAATGAATACTGATAAAATCACCACCCAGACTGAAGACCTAAAATACTACCAATAATTTCTACCTACCAATGTACACCACCACCATTTGTCTGCCTCCCGATCAGATAATCACTATCTTTTGTGCTATATTCACTTGCTAGAAAACGAATCAATGTTTCATCACATTTGTTTGGTTAGGCTAGTTTTAAATTTTTAAAAATGATTTCATGTTGTACATAGTCTTTGATTAGCTTCTATCACACTTTGTTCTTTTGTATTGTTCCCTTAGCTGCAATTAATGTTCATTGCTCTATATTTCAGTGTAAATATACTATATTTTATTAAATCTTTTTCTTCCATTGATGAGCATTTGGGGTGTTTCCAGTTTTTGCTGTTACAAACACTATGAACATTCTTGTTCATGACTCGAGGTGCGCATGCATAAATACTTTCTTTGGGATACAGTACTCAAGTGAAATTGCTAGGGGCCAAAGTGTGTAAATGTTCGACCTTACAGGTACCAAGCTGTTTGCATAAAGTGGTTGCATTTCTGTATGCTACACACAGCAATTTATACAAGATCTCATTGTTCCACTCCATCACCACTTCAAATAGTCAGAACTAAAACTTTTTGCCACTTGAGTGTACACAAAATTTCTCAGTATGGTCTTCATTTGTAATTTTTGATTACTGTTGGGATTGGGCATGTTCATTGTCCATGTGAAATGTTTGTTCATATCTTTTGAACTTTTCCATTTTCTTTTCCTTATTGAGTTTTGGAAATTTTTAATGTTAGCTATTACAGGTATTGCACATCTTGTGTTAGATTTCTAGGTAACTTAGCTTAATTGCTATTGTAAAAGTTGTATTTTAAAAATAGTATGTATTCTAATTGTTTGATGATGGTGCATAGACATGTCACTAACTTCTGTATCTTTATCTTATAACCAGCATCTTGGGTAACTATGAGTGCTACCAAATTGCAGTCTTTTGGGTTTTCTAGGTAGACAATCATATCATTCGCAAATAATAACCATTTTATTTCCTCCTTTTAATTCTTATGTTGCTGAGTAGCAGAGTTCGACACTGAAAAGTAGTAGCGACAAGCAAGCATTGAATTCTGTCAAAGGCATCCAAATTTTAAAGGAACTGCTTCTAGTATTTCTTCATATGGGATGAAGCCATAGACTTTAGTTTAGTTTTTTTTTTTTAATATAGGTACTATTTATCAGTTTAAGGAAACCCTACCTGTACCCTGCCCATTTTTTTAAAAAAGCAGGAATGTGATCAACTTTTTCTAGATCTATTATTTTTTTCTCCTTTAATCTGTTAATATGGCAAGTGACAATTATAGATTTTTCTAATATTAAGCCATCCTTACATTACTAGGATAAACCCAATTTACTAAATTTTTTCATATATAATGAATCTGATTTAGTAATATTTTGTTTAGCATTTTTGTATCAATATTCATGAGTGAAATCTGCTAGTAACATGCTCTTATGTATTTTGTTATCTAGATTATACTGACTTCATAGAATGTGTTAGGAGATATAACTTTTCCCCATTATGTCAAGAATAATCCAGACCCAGTATTTTCTTTGTGGAAAGACTTTAACTTCTGCTTTTGTTTTCTTTAATAATTATGAGTTTACTCAGTCTTTAACATCCTCCTAGGTTGGTGTTATTTTTTCAAAAATTATCTCCACTGTTTAAAAACTTTAATTTGCATGACAATATTTTTAATTTAAAAAAATCTTCGCTGTATTTGTATTTTCACTTATGGTAGTATTCATGCCTTCTTTCATTTTTCATCTTTTCAGAGCTGTGTCTATTTTGTTACCATTTTCAAGGAATTTTTGTTTCTATTATTTATTTTTATCATGTAGTTTCAGTTTCTTCTTTTGCTTTATTTCTAGCTTCTTAAATTGAACAATTTGATCAATTATTAAAATTAGTTTCAGGTGTACAAAACAACATAGACATTTACACCCTTCACAAAGTGATAAACCAAGCCAATACCCATCTGACATCATACATAGCTATTCCAGTACCACTATTTTCCCTATGCTGTACTTTACATCATATATATATATATATACACACACAGTAATACCTTGGTTTGTGAGCATAATTCGTTCCAGAAACAAACTACTCATATTGCAAGAGATCGCTTGTTTACCAAGTTAAAATGTGTTAGAAATGTTTGCTTGTCTTGCGTTCGGAACGCTTGCAAACCAAGTCACTCGCAATCCAAGGTTTTACTGTATATACATATATATGACATTCAATGTTATATTAGTTTTAGGTGTATAGTGAAGTGGCTAGGCATTTATATAATTTATGAAGTGATCCCCTTGAAAAGTCTCGTACCCATCTGACACCATACATGATTTTTACAATTAATTTTTAACCTTCCTTTTTCTAATAAAAATTTAGTTTATAAAGTTCCCTGGAAGAACCACTTTTGCTGTATCCTGTTTTGGTATGTAATGTTTTTACTATTATTCAGTTATTAAGCATTTATTTACCACTATATCTTTCTTTGATCTATTTTTTTCCAAATATATATTTTAAAATCTTTGTTCTAATCAGTTAGAAAATATAAATTGGTTTAACTATACTTTGTCATTTTCTGCAATTTGTTTTATGGCTTAATTTTTATAAATGCTCCATGTGTGCTTCGAAAGAATGTGAAACCTTAGTTGCTGCATGCTGAATTCCATTTATATCCATTGGATCATGCTTATTGTTTTGTTCAAACATTCTATATCTCTGGTGATTTTAAAAAGTCCATTGTTCAATAATGTAAGCTAGTTGAAATCTTCCCCACCAAAGAGTATTTGTTAGTTTTTTTAAGTAGCTCTAACAATTTTTGCTTTATGTATTGGGTTGTCAGAAAAGTCATGATGTATTTTGTCTATGTTTTTCAAAGGTCATTTATTTATATAAAGAACAGAGATCAATCAATGCTATATTGCCCGTTTTGTTTGATAACCTTTTGCCATCTTGCAATGAGCTTCATAATTTCTTGTTCATAGTAGGAACTGTCTTTGTTTGCAAAAAACTGAACAAGGTGCTGATTTACAGCCTCAGCTGTATTGAACATTATACCATGCAAAGAGTTTTGAAGAGAGCAAAACAAGTGGAAGTCTGACGGCGCAAGGTCAGGCGAGTAAGGTGGATGTGGCAACACATCCCATCCAAGCTCCAATAATTTTTGATGGGTGATCAAACGTGTGTGGTCTTGCATTGTCGCGATGGGACACAACTCCTTTACAATTTACAAGGACGTTTCTAGATGATGGATTCGTTCAAACTGTCCAACTGCCCACAGTACACATTCGAATTGATTAGTTCCTTGGTAAGAGCTTGAAAAACACGATACCTTTAAAATCCCACCACACTGAGAGCATAACCTTCCTCTGATGAATGTCTGCTTTCGATGTCGTTTGAGGTGAATCATCACGTAGGGACCAAGACTGTTTGCACACCACATTGTTGTCAACAATCCACTTCTCATCATCAGTTATCAGTCACTTCAAAAAAGAATCGTTTTCCTTACGTCAAATAAGCATATTGCAGATGTTTATACGCGCCATCAAATGAACTTCTTTGAGTTCATGTGGAACCCAAATATCGAGCTTTTTTACGTATCCCAGCTTCTTCAGGTGGTCGTGAACACTTGAATGATGGATGTTCAATGTTTCTGCAATTTCCTGTGTTGTGTAACGTGGGTTTGACTCGATCAATGCCTTTATTTTGTTATCATCAGTCTTGGTGGGCCTCCCTGACTGAGGAGCCTCATTGAGATCAAAATCACCAGCATGGAATTTCATGAACCATTGTTTGCACTAATGTTCTTGTAGAGCATTTTCACCGTAAAGTTTATGCAACTTTTCACAAGCTTGACATGCGTTCTTCCCTTTATGGAAGTAAAACAGTAAAATATGGCGAAAATGCACAGTTTGGTCTTCCATCTTCAACTTGTTGTAAAATCTCCAAAACTCAACCAAATCCTTCAATTTTTTAAAATAATGAAGCTAGAACTGTCAGCTGTCATATGACATAGCAATAACATAGATGCGAATGACTCTAGTACTTCCAAAAATGAACTAGTGACATCTGTTGCAAACATGCATCATGACTTTTCCAACAACCCAATATTTGGAGGCTATTTTATTAGAGACATACATGCTTAGAATTACATCTTTTTGGCTAGAACTTTTATCATTATGTAGAAACATTGTACTCTTGGTGATAGTTATTTTTTCATGATGGGCCTAACATCTGTTTTTGTTGAATATGAAATAGCTTCAGCTTGATTTAGCATTTTGCACCATACATTTTACCTCATACTTTTAATTTCAACTTCTCTACATGCTTATATTTTTTATGTTATCATTTTGTAAGTATTAAAGCCAGATTTTTAAAAAAACTTATACCTTGCTTCTAACTAGTGAGTTTACTCCATTTACATTTATTGTGATTATTGACACATTTGAATTTACTTCCACCACCTTAGCTTTCGGTTTGGAATCGATATGCGCTACATTCCAATATCTTTACTACATTCCAATATCCTTTTGGATGTACACTTAAAGTGAATCAATACCTCGACACCCCAACAATACAATAGAAATACTTTAGCTCATATCTTCCCTATTTCAATTTTCTTATTGTGTAGAACAAAATCTTCTGTTGATTTGGTTTATTTAGATATACCCAAGTGTTTACCATTTTATTTGTTCACAAGACTTTTTCTATCTTAGATCACATTCTGGGATTATTTTCCTTCTTGCTGATGTACTTCCTTTAGAGTAGGAACCATGATAATAAACCCTCTTTTTTTAAAAAAATTAAATTTATTAGAGTGACATTGGTTAGTAAAATTATAGATTTCAAGGGTACAATTCTATAATACATCTATGTATTGCATTGTGTGTTCACCACCCAAAGTCAATTCTCCTTCCATCATCATGTATTTGATCTTTACCCTCTTCTAGCCCCCCACTTCCTCCCTTACCCTCTGGTAACCACTAAACTGTTGCCTGTGTCTGAATTTTTGTCTGTTGTTTTCAGTTTTATATCCCACATATGAATGAAGTCATATGGTTCTTGACTTTTTCCACCTTATTTCGCTTAGCATAATCTCAAGATCCATCCATGTCATCGCAAATGGCAGTATTTCATCTTTCCTTATGGCTGAGTAGTATTCCATTGTATATATGTACATATCTTTATCCGATCATTTATTAAAGGACACTTTGGTTGTTTCCATGTCTTGGCCCTGTGAATAATGCTAAAATGAACATAGGGAGTACATATATCTTTACGGATAAATGTTTTCAGATATTTTGGGGAAAAACCCAGAAGAGGGATTGCTGGGTCTTATGGTAATTATATTCTTAATTTTTTCTGAGGAGCCTCCATACCATTTTCCATAGTGGCTGTACCAGTTTATTTTCCTACCAGTAGACTATGAGTGTTCCTTTTTCTCCATAGCCTCTCCAACACTAGTTATTACTTGTCTTATTGATAAAAGACATTCTAACAGATGTGAAATGGTACCTCCTTTTTAAAAACATCTTTATTTGCTCTCATCCTTAAAAAAAAAATTTACTTTCTATTTACACAATCCCAGGTTTACATTTTGTTTTCCAATGCTCTGGACAATATTCCACTGCTTCTACTGTAGCTATTGAGAAGTCAGCTGTTAGTCTTTTCTTTGTAAACCATTAGTCCTTTTTCTCCAAGTAGTTCCAAGATAATGTTTTTGGTGGTTTGCAGTTTCAGTACAATAGTCCCATATGTAAATTTATTTATATTTATCCTATATAAAGAGGATATTTTTCATCTCTGGCCAATTTGCATCTCTCTAAATATCGCCCCTCTTCAATGATTTCCTTGTGGGTCTTGTTATATTATCCATGTTCTTAACCTTCCTTTATTTCCAGTTTCCTTAACTTTTGACTTATATGGGACTGATTTTTCAGACATGTTCTCTAGTTTTCTTTTCAGCTGTCTAATCTACTGTTAACCCTTCCACTGAGTTTCACATTTGGTCAATTATATTTTTCATTTTGGGATTAAAAAAAAGTGTTCATTTCTTTGAAATTTCACTTTACGTGTTTATCGTGGTATTTTAGGTATATAAACATTTTATATATAACTATTTTACATATTTTATCTAAAAATTCTAATATTTGCAATCTTTTCGAGGAATGTCTAAGTTTATTATTTTTGTTGACTCTCATTCAAGGTAGCTTGCTGTCTCTCATCGGTTTGGTGATCTTTGACTAGGTATATTACTTAATCTGTGGAAGTCCTATGTTCCCATCCTGGAGAAGCTTTCCTTCAGAAGTATTTGATTCTACCGTAGAAAGAGAGTGACCTCCAAGCTAGAACTTGAGGATTTTAGAACAGAAGTTCTACTGCTATTGCAAGGTTTGTTATCCTAATGGTATTGCTACAGGAATCCATCACTGGCCACCCCATTTCTGGGTGCCTGCATTTCCAAAGCCAGCCCCCTGTCATTCTGGCTCTTACCCTTTCCAACTTCCTACTTCTCTGGCATATTCTGTGTACTCAGCTTCCAGTCCCAACCTCTGAGCAGTCTCACTCTTGTGCTTGAGTACTCCTTAACTCTTAGGTGCTGAAGCCTTAGCTTGTCCAGATTCATGCTCGTTTGTTTGCTTGTTTTGGGGTGAGGTTGCTGGAGGCCACTCTTAGCTTTAATGAGACCAGACATACCTCAAATTATATGTCTTAAGGAGGTCTTAAAGCTTCTACTTAGTTACGCTACTAGAAGTGGGAATTATGCAAGATTTTTGAAACTTATTTAAAATTTACCTCTATATATATGCATATATTTGCATACATGTTTATACACACACACACACATACACACACACGTGAGCACACATACACCTAATATCTCAAACACTAGACCTCAAATGATAGCTAGAAGGTAAATAAGACTTCTAAATTAAGATTATGATCTATGGATTGGGATTTGGTCCACTGGGTTTGTCATACTCTTCCTCAGTTTTTTTTGAAGATCAGCAGCACTTGTAAAAATTTTGTTAGATTTGAATCTATAATGCAGCATTCACCTAGTCAACATATAATGGCAATAATTCCATTATGACCCTAATTTGTGATACAGGGATAACATGGATTATACCTAAAATAGTCCATTTGCAATTTTTGAATAAGATGGCTATAAAATGGCTAGTATTCTGTTTCCATTTACCTACTTTCTGAAAGGTCAGGTCCTAAAATAAAATAACCTCAAACAAGTGAAAAGTACACATAATACTGGTGCTTGCATTTCAGCATTAATGCAGAGTGTTCTTTATTTGTGAAGACTTTGATGTTCCCCCCCACCTTTCTATCCTCATTGTCTAGCACGCAGAAGGCATTCCATAAATATCCACTGAATGAAAGATGCTACTGATTTTGCAGGAGTAAGATGCAAAGTTTTCCATTATTACCAGTGAAGAGAACAACTTGCTTTGAATCTTCATGATTTTGCCCTTCCCCAGGAAAAAAAGTACTTGCAAGAAGGCTAATTAAGTTAAATAGTCTTTGAAATTTTGAATATAATAAAGCTAATGCATATTTTGATCAACAGGAAGTTTCCAAAAGGAAATAATACTTAAAAACAAAGTTACAAATTATAATCTATTTAAACTTTAATTTGTGCATTTGTGGTAATTTATGACTGCAAACACTTTTTTTCTTAGAATGACATAGTTAAAGGCACAATTCATTTGAATGCATAGTGTACCATTCTAAAATATCCTCATTTCCTTACAAAGTGCTTGAGCAGTCACTTACACATACAGTAATAGCAAAATATATTTACACTCTATAGAGTTTAAAATTTTAAAATCTAAAATATATTTTAAAAACTACAGACAAAATTAGTGCTTTCTTCAGCTTAATTGTGTGAATATACCCTGCCCTCTAATTTTTTTAGTGATTGACTTCAATTAAAAAATTTTCTGTACACTGTGTAGTTACAAAATGCTATGTCAGTTTTTAATGCTAAAAGCCTATTTTAGACATTGCTTTTTATGCATATTTGAGAACCAGAAAAGGTGTACAGACTGTACCTCAAAAGTATTTAGTGTTTTTTAATGTTGTGTTAATACTGTTTAAATTAAAGCCAGACAGTTAATCTAAAATCCTCTATTGTCATTACCGAAAGTTAACTGGCATTTAAAATAAACTTTAAACAACATATTGCTCCTTTTGTAAGATTATCCCCCAAAGGATCTTGGGTAATAATCAATTTGAAAGAAAATATGAATTATCTCTGAACAATTTTAACTGTTCTTAGAGTACAAGAACATGCCAACACACCCTGGGAAGGCTGAAATATCTATAAATGTTTTTAGCTCAACTCTATAAACAAATGTATTTTCATGTTTCTCATAGGATTTAAACTTGAACAATTTTTAAGACATGAGATCACCGTGATTAAAAGGTTAATTTCAGTTCCTGAGGTATGATGACCCTAACATGCTAATAAGCACAGAATCAAAGATGTTATTACTGAACTAAGGATAAACAATGAAGTCATGGACTAGAAGGGAAAAACAAACAAACAAACAAACAAAAAACCCAAAAAACTCCAGGCAAGTGGAAAAGTCATGGCTTGCAAAAAGACTTTCCTGTTAGAGCATTTAAAAAGCCACAAAAGGATCCTCTGAAGAGTTTTAAAAAGCATTTGATCAAATTATTTTTGAGACTTTTGAGGTACAGCTTTAGTGTTATAATTTTTATAAAATATAGACTGTTTTATAAAAAATATTTATACATTCTGTTACAATATATTGCTTTTGCCCTTAGTAACTGCCAATATAAAATCTGGATCCAGTGGCCTAAAATCTACAAATTCACTTAATTAAATGCTGGAGTTTGAGGTGTCTGCTTGGCCACTGTACAAAAGTGATGAAGTGGTGAAATTAAATAATAAACCTACAACACAGAATACATTACAACTTGCACATATACATGTTCACAGCATGTATACAATGATAATCCCTACGTTTTAACAAAGACATAGTTCCCTTCTACAGTAGGCACAGAATAAGATGAACTAGGTTGATGAATGTACAATGAATATAAAAAAAGGATAATCAGTTCACTGATTTTGGAAGAACGTATGACTGAACATACTGAGTGTCTCGACTTTGGGAATGCATATAGGTTAACACAGTATCTTGGTTCAGGCTAATCAGAAGTCCTCATTCTTAAAATTTTAAGTAAATGCTGATGTTTACTTGTTCCTGTTCATTTCAGCTTGGTTCAATAAACAAAAAATTGTTTGGCAAGTAGCTCTGTTGGAAGGCTGTGAGGTTCTGTTACAAGGTTGGTAAAGATAAGGCAATAAAAAATTTTCTCCTAATAAATATAGAAAATTTATAAAACAAGACATCATTTCATTTCATTTAAAAAAAGCTTGAAAATGTGCACAAACTACCACTACGTTTTTTGATATTACAGTAATTTCTTTAAAAAAATAAGAGCATTTGCCTTATTCAAACAGAATTATACTATGTGTGAATAGTAATAGCATCCCAAGCCTTTTTTTTCTTTATAAAAATATAGCTAAGTGAAGTTAACTGATTAATTTTCCTTCCACTTAAGGCAGGTATACGGCAAAGATAGGGACTGCAGAGGAGTGATTTTTTTTTCCTTTTTTAAAAACAATAGACTATTGATCCAAAAGTATTAATTTGTGATAGATTTTCATGGCAGATGTTCATTCAGCTTACAGTCCACGAAACTGTTTCCAGTGCTCAGATTTATGTTGAAAATACATTGAGAAGCCACTTTTCAAGAAGGTATTAGAAGTACTTTCTAAACAAATCTTCATGTGTTAAAAAAAAAAAAAAGAAAAGAAAAAAAAACTCAGAAGCTACTGGTGGCACAGAGAGCAAATGAAGGGTTGCTATTTTTAAGAGGTCATCGTGTGAGTCAGTCTGCTTGGTTTCACAGTGTCTAGGAACTTAACACCAATCAGCAATGTAGTCAAAATCTCTGAACATTTCTTGCTCCTCTTCTGAAAGTATCCTTGGTTCTCGAGGTGGAGTCAGAATAGGTGCTTCTGAGGTAAATTCATCATCAAAATTACTAACATCTTCTCGTCCTCTAATGGTAGGTACAAACGGCGGCTTTACTTTTTTGTCCATCAGAGCACTCCAATCAATTAGCTGGATTACAAAATATAAAATGACCAGTTTAGTTTTCTATTCCTAATTGCTACAGTTCCATAAAAAATTTTAAACTATCATATTTACCCGGAAAAATGGGTGCTTCTTGACATCCTCTGCATCTTTCTCACCAGCTCCAAGGCGCCTCTCAGGGTTTCTTCTTAATAGCTAACACAAAGTAAAAAAATTAAACTAGTGACTTCATTGATAAGGATTCTCTTAACTTGCAAAGATTAAAATTTTATTTTGGTGTGTGTGTTTGTCTAAACCATGCAACATCTATGAACTGAAAAACAACTTCTAAAATTCTTTTGGGAAATGTCCTTCAATATAAAAAGTTTAAGTAGTTTATAAACCATTAATTCTTACCCTTCTCATTATCGAAATGGCTTCTGTAGATAAGAACCTTGGATACCTTACTTCATCATTTACAATACTGTCAAAAACCTCCTCTTCATCATCACCAGGAAAGGGAGACTAGAAGAAATATCTCTGAGTAAGTCAAAATGAGTTTCAATACAGTAAAATCTTATCACATATCCAAAGTACAATCAAGAACCAGGTAGCAAAAACAAAAACATAGCCAAAAAAACCAACCCACCACAACATTAAACAAACAGACTACAAGAAGTCAAAATTGATACATATCTATTACCCAGAGGATATACCATATAGTCTTACTGTAATCTTCCTTAAATTTGTTTCTCAGACCTTAATAACAATTTGATCATATTATATAATATCGTTTTTCATTTAATTTAAATCCATTCTATTTTATTTCATCCATTTGCTCATTTATCTGGCCAGACAGTCAATATTTTGAGTACCTAACAAACAGATAGTGGGAAATATTTACATACTAGACACAATCCTCAAGAAGCTCAGTATTGTGGAAAGACAGAAGGAAATGGGTAAGGGGAATATGGTAATGAGCATTACTACAGAGAAAAGCACAGAGTTTGTGGGAATACATCAGATATGGATGTGTTTTAAATTTCACAGTCAGTAGCAAATTAATGGTCACAAAACACAATTAGAAATTTTGTAGACATAATGACTACACTAAGAAGCAGCTGCCCCCAAAAATTAAACTGACATTGAAAGACACACAAAGACTGAAGTAAAGGGATGGGGGAAAGAAATTTCATGAAAATGGAAACTAACAAAAAGCTGAGGTAACAATACTTATACCAGCCAAAATAGGCTGTAAAACAAAGACTATAACAAGAGACAAAGATGGACCTCGAAACTTCACCTCTGGGTATTTACCTGAAGAAACCCAAACACTACTTCAAAAGAATGTGTATGTGTATTAAGTTCACTGTAGCATTATTTACAGTAGCCAAGATATAAAGGCAACCTGGGTGTCCCTGAATGGACAAAAAAGGAGGTGGTACATATATACAATGGAATATTACTCAGCCATTAAAAAAAAAAAAAAGAATGAAATCTTGCCATCTGCTACAACATGGAGGGACCTAGAGGGTATTGTGCTGAGTGTAGTAAGTCAGACAGCGAAAGACAAGTGTCATATGATTTCACTTATAAGTGAACTCTAAAGAACAAAATAAACAGAAACAAACTCGTAGATACAGAGAGCATTTTGATGGTTGCCAGATGGGAGGAGAGTTAGGGGTGGGTGAAAAGGGGAAAGAATTAAGAAATACAAACTGGTTGTTACAAAGTACTCATGGGGATGTAGGGTACAGCATAAGGGATATAGTCAATAATACTGTAATAACTATGTATGGTGTCAGATGGGTTCTAGATTTATTGGAGTGATAGATGGGGACAGGGCGAAAAAGGTAAAGGGATTAAAAATACAAATTTGTAAAAGAAAAAAAAATTAAACTGAAAGGAACTCAAAAAGCACATATTTCCAGGCCTATTTAATGCTCTATATGCAACAGGTCTTGGGGGGCATTTCAGTAAGCATAGTATTAAAATTATTACTCATAATGACAATGACTCAGTCATAAAAAAGTAGTTTAATTACATTCAGTATAACAATATGGTGTATAAAGGGATATACTCTCAGCCATGTGGAAAACATGGCTATGAAATATGACTTATTATTTCAGAATTTCAGATAGCTTAGATTTGACTGCTTGCTTCCTGTAAGGTATTAAAGAATGAAGACCAAGCAGCAAGCAGTATCAATGGGAAGGGAGGGATCTTTGACCTGAGGAATCTGTGAAAATGAATTCAAAATTCAACTTCCTGAAGCTGAAGCTGCGTATCCTATTGTTCATATCTAAGATAATTTCAAATTTCTCAGTTATCAAAACTTTGGTTTATTCATTCATTCAAAATACATACATCAAATATCTACTATATGGGACAATATAATTTCTTTCTGGGATTGTGACAAATCAGGGGAAAACTCTATATCACAAGGATTCTCAATCAGAATTTCAAGTGGTAATACAAAGTGCTTTTGTTTCCTATTTGATCAATCTTGTATTTGAAAACTATCATTCCATGAGTCTCTGAATAGTGAAGATACATCTTCATATTTGTTAAGATGTTAAAGTTCCTTGTTTCTGCAAATAGATTACAAGCAAACAGGGCTAAACAACAAAAGGCTAAAAAATGTGTCTGAAGCACATGTAAAAATGCAATAGTCTGGTCAGACGTCAAGCATGTAATTTCAGTATCTAAGGTTACTTTAAACTTCTCTGATACCTTCACTCTCATTTGGCAGAGGGAAAGGAGATGTGGTGCATTAGTTTATTCCTGGAGTCTTTCTAGTCCTCAAAAGTTATACAAACACAAATTTGAATATGCATGATATAGCCAGTGAGTGTTCAATTATTTGTAATAATATAGAAAGGAGACATAAACTTTAGCCAATCCTCATTTTTATTATAGTTAAAAAAAGTTATTGCTAAAATTTCACCAATGCTATAAACCTATGAAGTATACTAATGAGTTTTAAAGTTTAGTTCTTTCCCCAACTACCCTCTTATGGAGGTGCTAAGGAGAAATGAAATTGCATAAAGGAACTGTGAAGGAATAGCTGGCCCCATTGTCTTTTATCTCCTAGTAATTAAGAGCTTAATTAATTAGAAGCTCTTTTTAAAAAATATGGAACAGGAGCTTCCTTGCTTGTTCACTGCCCAATCTTCCAGTCACTTTAGAATAGGAGGAAGTAGAATCTACTGGCTCTTAATTCTGTAGTATTTTGCAATAAACTCATATTCTTTGTATGTAATCTCTAATATGGAGGGTAAATTTTAAGTAAGCATATAATTTTTGGCAGCCTAGCTAAATCTCATACGTAACTAATACTACATCTAAAAAGCAAAGCACAAAAATGTTACTTTTTTGAAAAGGGATTTCAAGTATGCCAGCCAAAGACTACAGAAACAACTATTACGAGTACTTATGGCACTCTTAGAAAGTAAAGACCATCATGGATTATGGATAAAATACATCTTTCCATCCTAAAACACCATTTAACAGCTTTCCTAAACAGAGGTAAAAAATTCAGACCTGGACCATTGGTGGTAAGAATAGAAACAAGGTTGGGTAGTGTGGACTCAATACCCTGTCCTGGAGGCAGCAAAGCATAATGGTTTAGAGGTAGGTTCTGAAGCCAGAGGGTCAGGATTAAAATCCAGGCTCCAGCACATGATAGCTGTGTGACTTTAAGCAACTTATTAAACTTCTTTCTGTTTCCATTTATACATCTAAAAATGGGAGTAAGATTAGTATTGAGTTCATTAAACGTTGCTGAAAAATTAAATGAGCTATATATATAAAGCACTCAGAATGGTGCTTAGCACATGATAAACATTTTAATTAGCTATTTCTTTCCCGCCTTTCCCAAGTATTTACTCCAATTTGACACACCAAAAGGGGCTGTTGTTTGGATGAAATGAAATCATTTATTTGTTTGTGGTAAGTGCCACTATATGACAATCACACAGCAAAACTTTAGAAATTCGTGACATTCAATAATTTGGTCATTCATTCGTTCAGCTACTAATTTATTTATGCCAAAAATGTACAAGAAAGGTTGCTGGCATTGGGGAAACTGCAGAACAATGAACCAATCCCACAAGATAATTTTTCTTGCAGCTCGAGATCATCAAGCCCCTCTAAGTAGTTTTCAATTACTTGTCTAAATATTGACTCTTTCCCGATTCCACCCTAATTTATAATTTTCAACAATTTGTAACAAAATAGTCTTTTATTGCTGCTTTATTTATTAGATATAACTCACTGTTTCCTAAGTGGTAAAAATTTCTGGGTACAACTAAGTTGTACCCAGAAATTTATTTCAAGTTTAGCTAAAGAAAACAGTAGGGAAAAAAAAGTTGATCTTTTTCATTCTGCTGTACTGCTTTTGAAAGTAACATTTATTTTTGACCAGGGGATAGCTGACTTTTCTTAACAGGTACAGAGGACATTCTTTTCATTAGTCTTCCTGTTATTCTATTTTGTATGGAATGATCAGTTATATTATTGTATCTTAAAATCATAAAACCATAGCAATAACAAAATGTAAGTAACTATTTTCAAAGCATTGGTAATTGCATTCCACAGACAATAAAAAGACTAAAAAAGACAGCAAAGGTAATTATAGAATCATAGGCAATTACTAGTATACTTATAAAACTTAACTTTATGTAGGTGACATTAAGTGGTTTTATAAAAGACACCCTTTGTTCTTTCAATCATCTTTCCTCTTTTTTTCTCACGTATTTTGTACTGCTTACCTCACCAACAAGCATTTCATATATAAGTACACCAAGGCCCCACCAATCTACAGCCCTTGTATAGGATGTTTCTGTTAATACTTCTGGGGCAAGAAATTCAGGAGTGCCACAAAATGTACTTGTTCTATCTCCATATCCCATTCCTGAAAAAGATAAAATTTAAACATTTGTTAGCAAAGAAAAAATCTAGCATAAAAATTAGAAGATATCCTTCGGAAGCAAAATTAAAGTTGCACATTAGTGCATGGTGACCAAACTCAAAATATATCAGACTTTTAAAGAAAATGTTAAGGATTGGTATAGAGAAGCCTGTGCAATAGCAACTTTACTATTTAATTAATAGGTAAAAATAAATAAAATTTCCATACTTTACTTATTTTCTCTTTCTTGTCATTACTTTACAAGTGATGCTAAGAAGAAGTTACTACAAAAGGAACTGATTCTGAGCTTCAATTTCTATTATCTTTTCAATTCAATCCTTTAAGTTTATTTGCTTCATTATAAAAATAACATTAAGTATAGCTTGGAAAATACCACATAGCAACCCTTGGAAAATCAAGACACCAAATGTGTCATATGATATAGAGATATGGTATTGATATTTTAGCTAACTAGTTTTCAAATATGTGTTCCTCATAATTTAGTAATACATTAATCAAATATATATTCTACATATTGAAGATAATGTCTCAATATATTCTAGTGTTAAAAGCTCATATAAGCATCTTCTTATGAAAGAACCTGAAAGAAAAGCCAGCCATTCTAAATTTAAAAAGGTATATATTTTAAATGATTGAAATATTAAACAAATTTATAAGTCTATAGACCAAGTCTTGAAGGGCATAATTAAATACATTAGCACATTAGGGTGAGGGTTTTTGGTTTTTTTTGGGGGCAAAATTTCTTTAACATTGTCATATTGTTTTTTCTCCAATAAAATATTTTTTTAAAGAGTTGATATATCTATGTAAGCTCTATAAAATTCTTTTAAATGAGTTGATCAAGATTAGGAAAAAGTTAACAAAGATGGAAACAGAACTAATGTTTCTTGATTTTTATTCTGCGCACCGATCACTACTAGAACATATTACATATGACTCATAAGTCATATCTTTTTACCCTTGCTTTTTTAATAGTAATATTATACACCTGTGACATTTTAATGTAATGCATATATATTATGTTAATTATAGTAATACAGTTATCATACTTCATTCATTCTGATAAATTTTCTTGTTTTGATATTTTTAAAAGAGGTTGAAAGTAGGCCTGATTATCCAGGATTTCAAATTGGTAAACTCCATGTAAGTGGTTAACATCAGGCTATGGAGTCATAAGGATCTGGGTTTAAATTCCAGCTTTGCCAGTTGTTAGCCATGAGAGCTTGGGAAAGTTGTCTTACCTAAAAGCCTAGTTTCCTCAGCTGTATGTTGAGGTTAATACTATTATTTACCTTCATAAGATTGTTGTTATTTAAGACTATGAAGCATATGAAGCATTTGGTAAAGTGCTTGGCACACAGTAAGTGCTCAAAATTGTTACCTATTATTATAACGTACTGCATATATTTTCTGATAATGAATAAAAGCACATTTAATGAGTCTGGTTATTGAATACATATTTTCTGAGTACCTATTATATTCTAGGCATCTATGCCAGGGGGTGGGAACATAAAAATGAGAGTAAGACACAATTCTTGTCTTTAAGGAGTTTACATGAAAATGGAGGAAAACAGACATATATTGATAATTTTTTAATGATACAGTAAGAGCAAGATATTATAGAAGCACTGCAAAGTAGGATTCCTAAAGCTGACTTGGGGATTGGCATAGGAGAGGAGGCGAGTCTCAGGTAACTTTATGGGCAGTTAAATGACACCTGAGTTGAGTCTGAAGGATGAGAAGACATTAGTCAGCAAACGAGAAATGGGATGGGAGACAGTGGTGGAGAGACATAGAGTAAGCAGTTCATCACTGCTGAAGCAGAAAGTACTAGGCAGACAGCAGCAACAGACATGGCTGGAGAGGTTGGCAGGCAGATCAGGAAGGGCATTTTATATCACATCTTAGCCATGGAAGGATTTTCAGCAGGGGTGTGCGGTAGTCAGCTTTCTATTTATGTGGGCCCCTTTAGCATTTTAGCAATTACATGGCAGACTGATTTGAGGGAGAAAAAGACTAGAGGCAGGAAAGGTTAAGAGGCTATTAAAGTAGTCTTGTCAAAACGAGATGATGGTTGGCAGTAATAGAGGGGAAATAAAACATTTAAGATGTATTAAGGAGGTAGATGACAGCACAATATGATGATTAACTGGGTGTGGAAAGTAGAGAAGAGGACAGAGTCCATAATTCCACATTTTCAAATTGGGAGGCTGAGAGGATTGTGGCACCATCAAGTATGAACTAAACTATCTGAGGGAAAGAAACTATTTTTGTTTGTATGTGTCTGAGGTACCTACTGACTATTCAGGTAGAACTGTCTAGTAGACAGTTGAATATATATGTTAAGGGAGAAAATAATAGATTTGGGTATCATTAGCATATAGTTGCTATTTAAAAACTAGCACTGAAGTGCAATGAACTAAGGAAAGACTCTGAGGAACAAGAGCATTTAAATTAACAATGTTCAATACAGAGAAATCCAATAAGAGGAAAAAAACTTTTACTGGATTCAGTAATTAGGAGGTCAGTGGACAACTAACAGACATACACTTACAGAGCTCTTTCTTCCATCCATCCATCCAACTACTTATTAATTCAACGTTCACTGAATACTTAAGATGTGCCAAGCACTATACTATGTGCTATGGAAACAAGAAGTTACCAGGGTAGAGGAGGAGACAATGTTTATTATAATGCAATATATTAAATGTAAAAAATACCTTTATATGTAAGGCACTGTGCCACATACTTACCTCTGATTCTCATAATAATACCAAACAAGAATTATATTTACTTTGTAGCTGAGGAAATAGGCTAAATGAGGTTAAAAGTAACTAGTCCAAAGACGCACAGCAAATAAGTGGCAGAGCCAGAATTTAAACCTATGACTCTCTGGTACCTACTGCCACGCTCTTTACTTTCTTATAGGGTTTCTGATTCTTATTTCCTCAGTTTACTTATTTACTTTTGAATATATAGAAAGGATTCTTGAGATATATGTGTATTTTTCCTATTTAAAAATGTTAAAGTTTTAAGAAGCTGGAGAGAAGTTATTAGGCCTATATAACTCACTCTGTACAGGCCCAGTGAAGTGAAAACTTTGGTACTTAACCAATGTTTTCTTAGAGTAGTGATAGAATTTAATCAAAGAGAATCTTAGTTTTATATTATGATTTCTGAAAATCTTTCATATTCAAAATTATTTCATATTCACAGAAGTCTTAATGTCATAATCAGGTTATATGAACGATCTGTAATGTCTTAATAATTAATTAAAAATAAATTTTCCTTTCCATAGACAAAATAAAAAACTACCAAAGTTCAAAGGAATAATAAACTACTAGAAACGGAACTTTAAAATGTCTAATTACCTTCTTTGCAAAGACCAAAGTCAGCAATTTTCACAAAGCCTTCTGTATCTAGCAATAAGTTATCCAATTTCAAATCTCTGTTTAGGATAAAAAAAAAGAAATCAAAATCAGTAGATACTGCAGTAATAAAATTATTTCACTAGGAGCTGCACTTTCTTTTTACTAAAAACAAGTTTTTTAAGTTACAATTTGAAATTTAAATGCTATATTACAAACATTCATTTTTCTTCCTTTTGGAAACTTCATTACTCTGCATAATATATTTTCTGAATAATATTTCCTGTTATATAGAAAAGGAAGACTGTAGTAAAAAAGGAATGTTTTATGGATTTAAATATATATTTTAAGCATGAAAGGAGGTCAAGTATCTTTAACTCAGATTTTATTAATTTTTCATTTGTGATAATATGACTTGTATTAAATTTGAAGTTTGACTACATATCACCCATAAGAAAGAATTCTCTAACAGTATAAATAAGGTACCAGGGGGGCAGGTTTAACTTTCTAAGAGAATTATTCAAAATAAACAGATAGCTATCTATCCATACTAATTGATTAGAAATTAAGTTGAAAATATTTTATCCTTTCCGTAAAATAAGACCATAAGGAAGGAAGCTCTTACATTGAAAATATTGTTAGAAGTTTGAATAAACCAATGTTCATAGTCTCCTAATTATGACTGGCCCTCCCATAATTTGTTTAGTATAGAGCAATGCTATATTCCAAGTGTCGCCCACAGGCTAGCTGCTGGGCTATGAACTATTTGTTATGGGTATGCAATCTGATAAGGAGCTTGTGCCATACATAAATCAGCTATGTCACCAAGTACACTGTTTAGCTGACAGCAAGACTTAATGAAGGCAGCAGGGTAGTTTTACACTCTGGCCCAAGCTACTTAGCTTATCACGGACAAACTGTGAGTAGTACTAGTCTATAGAAGCTTTCTGCAGCGGATAAGTCGAATGTAAATATTCACCAGGATGAATATTGGTGGTGAACTGTGTTATCACAGGCCAACTTATAATTTCACTATTCTTATTAATGGGTAGAGGTTCAGGAACTAAGCGGTTCATCACATAAGTATTGTGTTAACCATGTTCTTCAAAGTTATGGAGTTTAACTTTTTTAGAGGTCACGTAAATGAACTTCTTTAGAGGTCATGTAAATGAAAGAGAAAATTAAGAAGCTGGTTAAATACAAAATATCCTTCTTAGTTATCTTTAATTCTAATTTGTACCAAAGTAAGCCATTAGAAAATACCAAACTTTACTTACCTATAAACAATTTTGTGTTCATGTAAATACTGCAACCCAAGAACAACACATGCAGCATAAAATCTGTTTGGAGAATTAAATTTTAAAAAGTTTAATAAATTCCACTACTCTTTTATGATTCAAAGCAGAATTCTGTAGTAAACTAATTTCACAAATATTTAGTCCTTACTGTGTGCCAGACATAGTAAGGCATGTGCTAAATACTGGAGGTAAAATTAAAAAATAAGAAAAATACAATCTCTACAATGGAAGCCATTAACTTTTCCTGATGGAGTCACTGTAATCCTTAGAATAGACACTTGACCTGGTTCTGTAGGAGAAATTACAATATGCCATTAGCGCAAAAGTACAGTGTGAAAAGTCCCAGATTTTGCCATGTATAATGTGCTCCTGTGTATAATGTGCAGCCATGCTTTTGGCCCACATATTCAAGGAAAACATTTTTGGTTTTAACTTTTTAACTCAAATTTTTATTTGTTTACATTTAGGTACTTGTTTTTAGTATCATAAAGGAATTTTAGCATTTATTTTTTAACATATTATGGTACAAGGAATTTTATGTAACAAATAATTACAAAACACAAGAACAGATACAAGGTACAAGAAATTTTATGTACCAGTAACAAATTTACGGTATTTAGGCAACATAGAAGGCCAAGAACTCTTCGTCATTACAAGTTCCACAAAACTGATTATCATATTCCAGGGTATTATTTTGCATACGGATAACGTTACTGATTTCTAGACTTATACTTTTAACTCATAAGCATAAATAAAATCTGCTCCATATATCTGTAATGGTTATAATGAGAATCAAACAAAGGAGTGAAAGGGAAAATGTTACATAAATGTCAGTTGTCAGAATACAGACAAGTGACAAAAATTCAAGAATAAACCCAATAAAAGTTTACTATTGGTTTGGGATATGTTTTGGAGGTAGAATTAATTGAATTTGCTAATAATTTGGATGTTGCTTGTGAGGGAAAAGAGGACCAAGAGTGACTCCGTGTTTCAGCTTGGAAAACTGGTAGATGGTACTGCCTTTCAATAAATAAGATGGAGAAGACTAGGAGAGTAGAAGGCCTGGGGAGCAGTGGGTGAGGTCGGGGGAAAATTGGAAAAAACAGTAGTCCAGTTTGAGAAGCTAAATGAGAAATGTTATTAGCCATACAAAGGGAAAAGTCCAGTTGGCCACTGAAAGTTGTTATAGTTGAATTTGAGGGAAGATGTCAGGGCTGGAGATTGAAATTTGGTAAACACCAGCATGTAGAGTGCAGCTATTAAGAGCACTTTTCTAGGTTCAAATCCTAGCTCCACCATTTAAGAACTGTAACTGGGATGACACTAGGGGGAAAATATATATAAATATATATTTAGTCTCAAATGTTTGCTATTACATATTTTATGTATTTAAATAGCAAAACCTTCATATAATATCAAATTCAAAAACTAGAGAAAAGGTTCCAGTGAAGTCTGCTTTCTATGTCTTTCACTGGAGGCAATATACATACCAGATTCTTTTATATTCTTTGAGAGGTATTGTAAACATATGGAAATACTTAAAATATATATATATTTAAAGTTACCCTTTAAAATGCAAATACAAATATTTCATACAAACATATGATACAGACTCTTCTACACTTTCCTTTTTTATTAACAATATACTTTGAGTACAGTTGGTATTTAAAGCCATGGTCCTAGATGGTACTCCCTATGGAGAAAATATAATAATAATAAAAAGAAGGTATTTTACTAAAATGAACCTAAATGGTGTGTCTAAATTATCAAGCACAATTTAGGGTAATCAATAACATTTTCAACATGGACAACAGAGTAAAAACTGATACATTTATATATGGTAAAAAGGTACGTAAGGAGCTTTAATAGTCCTTGCAGGGATCTATTTTCCATTTGGCAAAAAAACCCCCTCAATTCAGAGAGCTGTTTTCCTTCCCAGAAAGAAATTAGTCATGAAACGCTCAGAGAAATGTCTAAAGCATACTCACACAGCTCTTGGTTCAGAAAAGACATCAGTATGAATGTGCATCATTAGGTCCCCACCGGCAGCATATTCCATTACAAAGCAAACATGCTCTTTGGTTTGGAAACATGCGAAAAGGTTCACCAAAAAGGGATGCCTTACACTATTCACAGTTTCAAAAATTCTTTTTTCACACATCAAGCTGTAAGAGAAAACATTTAAAATTCAACAGATTTTCGTTTTTTTTTAATTTTTTATTTCTAGTTGTAAATTGTCTTTAAAAATTACTAGACTCTAAATAAGCAAAGTTTTTAACTATTATAATTTTAAAACCATAAAATGTGTCTTAATTTTGCTACAAAGGCTATCAAAAATTTGGTCCACTTGACATATATAACTTTAAGTGAAATATATTAATGTAAACTAAAATATAGGATTAGTGTGACAAAGATTACAGATTTTACCTTGATTATATCACAGTAGCACACATATGGCTGCTAGTGGTTATAGTTAATAAAAAAGGCTTAATTAGGGTGAATTGTGAAAATTTATCAGGAATTGGTCATAGAATTTAGCAACCTAAAGCATAATTTTAAAAATATAAAGTTTGTGACCAAGGTAATTTCAAGGACAGTATTTTTAATTCATAAGTTACAGTATTCAAATATTTTATCACATAATACATGAAGTTGAGAGGTAAACATATGCTGCATACAATTTTAATTTAGAAGGCTGACTGGAGAATAAAGAGGCTACATGGAGAATTCTATAACATGATTCAAGGAGCAATCACAGGTTTTTCCTGTAAGAATTCTTACAAGCTGCTAGAAAGAACAATGTTCAAGCTTACTGACTCTAGAACATTAACTTTGCCTAAATAGCAAAAAATATCACTCCTCCTCTCCATAAAATATTTAGTAAATCAACCGTTTAATCAAAGTAGAAGAAAACCAAATCAAATATTGAAATACAAGTTGGAATTAACTTATTTTAAGCACCTGATCAAAACAAAGATACCAACAGATGTATTTTATTAACATTTAGATTATATTTATATTTCTAATACAAAATAGGCACTGTTTTTGTTTTGTTTTTGAGACTAGAACTAAAAATTCACATTCATGCTTTTTTAAAAGCATTAACAATTTTATTTTTAAAATTAACAAAAAGTACTTAGATTTTGTTGTTTGTTAATTTCAAAATACCAAACTAAAATCCATGTTAGAGGTAAGTAGACCCCCTCCTCTCTTTTGGGTTTTTAAAAAAACAGTTAATTTAAAATAGGTTATTTTAGGGCCGGCCGAGTGGCACGTTGGTTAAGAGTTGGCTTGGGACACCAGCTCTGAGCAGCAGGGCCCTGGTTCGGATCCCACATGAGGGCCAGTGATACTGCTCTCTACAGCTAAGATGGTGAACAACAGCTCAACCTGGAGCTGGGCTGCCATGAGTTGCTGGCGACAGTGTAGGCTGCAATGGGGCTGGCCAGCAGCAGGCTTGAGCTTTTGTGAGTGGGCGTGAGCGGCTGTCCAATGGTGGCGAGCAACTGACTCACCCCGGAAGAGTGCAATGATAATACCAACATGGGCCAGTGAAGCGACATCTTCCACAACTAGGCTGAAGAACAAAAAGACAGCAACTTGTCTGTTCTCCTCCCCAATTACACAATAAAATCTTAAAAAATAATAAATAAAAAAATAAAATAGGTTATTTTAGAGGCCTCTGGCTCTTTGGGCCTTTGGAGCCTTTTGAATCACGCTTTTGCTCAGGCCCGCTCCAATCCCTTTGGAGTATACTTTCTCTTCTAATAAAGGCCCTTGAGCCACTGCCGTCTGCTTGGACCCGCTTCTACCTCTTTGAAGTGTACTTTTTCTTCTAATAAACTGCTCTTTCACCACTTTAATAAATATATAAAATAAAATAAAATAGGTTTTTTTAAAGATAAAGTATTTATTTGGGTATCCAGATTACATTGCTATACATTGAAAAAATTATATAAAATTTTGAAATATAAATATAAAATTTCAATTATGTTAATATAGTTGTCACCTGGATTATGAACTAAAACAGCTGTTCAGTTTTACATACTGACGGTAAAGATACCTATTATGAAAGTGTTTAAACTCCATTTAATGGTCACATTCTCTTACCTCTAATTTCACACAATGTGTTTATAATTTTATACATACTCAGAAACATAAAGCTCCATTATAAAGCTTCCGGCTTTATAAATCTTTAGGTTTTTGGCTTATGTCTATATATATTTGGTAAGGTCTCTAAATGTCACTGCAAATAAGTCATTATTAGAAATAAATTCAAAGAAAATTAAAAAGAAAGTTAATAGCTTTGATTTTCATGACGATTTAAATGTATTGGAAAATAATATCCAACTGGGCAAGATCTATGTGATGGATTCTGAAACAACAGATTTACTAAGTCAATCTAAATTTTGGGTAATGTAGATAAAATACTCAGATGAAATAAACTGTAAGATGTTTTGGGCTCAAGTAGATGACAAACATGGTCTCTTCATTATCTACAGATTATGGATAAATTACTAATTCACTATGGGTGAATGTATAGGTGAATCACTAATTCTCAAATGGATGTGTATTAGGTTAGGCCTGTGTTGAACATGTAAATAGTGTAAAAGATTGAGAATCACTGATCAGAATGCCTCTTAAAATGGTTTCTATGCCAGTCTTAGGGATTCTTTGATAAGGACTGGATAGATGTTTTTATTAGGTAAAGAAGAAAGGCTCCCTACAGACTCAAATAATAGCAATAATAGCAAAAAGTCGATCTCTATTACAAAGTCTTACCTAAATCCATCAGTACATCATGATGTTCCCTTTCTATGAACTGTTATACAGTCTGTATTATTTATTTTAAACTCAAACATACATAGCCTCTTTTATTTAAATAGCTAGTATATTTATGTCTTATCTCTCTGATTAAGTGACTAGTAACAACCTAACACTTTTTTTGTGCACTTCCTTTAGAGTGTAGTACATTATTAAACATGCTAGAAACTTAAAAGCAGTTATTTTGGTCAGCGGAAAACCACATAATTAAGGCTAAGGTTTTAGGATTGAATCCTCTACACGTATATAATCTGGTTAGCTGTACTTTTGTTGTATGACTATAAAAATATACTTCCAAACAAACCTATTCTATTGTCTCAAAATATTAGCTAGTAAGAAAAGGAAGCTGAGTGAGAAGGCATTACAATAACATAAATTTAACATTCTTATTCCAGGGTGGGGAAAGATGGGACTTAAAAGAACGTTCTACTAATGGAAGGTGGAGAATGTAATTTTTGTACATAAATTACATTACTTTGGAGTTAGTCCATAATTTGTGTTCATTTAAAAAGAAGTTAATTTGGAATTTTCTATGATCTATAAAAAAAGGGCAGCTTTCTAAGCAAAATAATAAAATCCAGAGTACAGAAAGAAAATTTAGAAAGTAAATACAAAGGATTCTCCTTAGGTATAATTAGTTTGTATATTTAGACTTGCAAGTAATAAATATGTATTACTTTAAAAAATATGCTTGTCTATTTTTTTATTTTCTGAATTAATTTTTTTCTTGCTTTCCTCTAATTGCTCCTTTTTTTTTTGCTGCCTTCCTTAAACTTCTCAAAGAGTCAGTTTTTATTTCTTGCTCCAAATTTTCCATTTCTCTGTTTCTGTACCAGTTTTACTAGAGATTACTTTACTTCCATGTTACCGAATATGTGAATTTATAACTAAAGTTAGATGAGGAGGATTACGCATCAGCTTTTCACCAAGGCTGGATAAATTTTCAGTAGGGGTAATAGACTGGGTTCTAACTAAAGCTCCATTCTCTGATCTGGACATTCTTCTTTAATAGCAATATTAATACTATTCTGTCTAGATTTAATTAGAAAGTGTTTTCCTACAGAGATTTGGCTCAAAGTAGTAACAATGTAACAGAAAGCTATATAAACCTATATAAAACACCAGGATTAACAGAGGTAGTACCAGTTTCCTATTATTTTAGGAAATAAATGAATTTACCATTTACGGATCTGGAACAAAGCAAACATTTTTCCAGAAAAGAAGAACATTTGACTCTATTATTACTGCAGTTATAAACAGACTGACACTGAGATTAAAGTTTTGCTTTAACTACTTATGTCATATAAAAATATAGTTTTAAGCATATTCAGCAAAATCCTAAGTAGTTTCAGATATCAGGAAAATTTATTTTGATGTAATTGAGGAGTATGAGAAACAGGTAAAAAATAGGCAAATCTAAAAGAAAAAAAATTTTGTTTATAAAGGAAACCCTCATTTTTTAGGATCTATCTTAATTCTGAGAACTTCCCATACGATGGAGAAAAGAAAACATCAAAAGTTGTAATTTGGTATATCTCTATGGCACTTAATACAATTCAGTAGGGCAAGTAGTAACAAAAATATTTTTTTTTAACATGCAGGTTGAGGCTCAAAGATGTTCAAGGAATTGTCCTAGGGTCAAATTATTAATTAAGAAACAATCAGGACTAGAGAAGTCAGTCTTCTCACTCACAGGCCTGGGCTCCTTTCATTTTACAGGGCTGTCTTCCATTAATATCAATTGGTGCTTCCTAGCAATGGTTTAAGAAAAATAATTCTAAATATCAAATGATAGCCTCTTTCTGCAACAAGTATGCTATCTGTTATACAATGATTTTCCACATTTAATCACCCTATTTAAGATAGTTTTTTAGGTTAGTATATTCTCTAACCTAATTACAATATTGTCTCACCAAAGTCTCTGCACTTTAATAATTGTAATATATAGATTATCCATATCAACTTATCCATGATATGATGTATCCATATCAACTTACATTTATTAAACCCAGAAAGGTGAGTTGCTATGGTCACAAATATCATTTTAAGAAAAAGAGAGGAAAAAAACTGATGTAAGTGCATAAAAAGTAGAATATATTAACCATTCAGTTAACTGCAGATTATCTGTGAATGATGTTTTATGACTTCTGTAAGATAAAATGGGAAATAGCCCCACCTGACAACAGATAATAACAGTTCCTATTCCATAAAAACACTTTAATATCTCCAAGCATAAAAAACTTAATAGAATTAGTTTAAATATTTCATCACCTTTCCTTGGTATCCCCTAATCAGTAAATTGTCATAAGAAGGGAAAGAAGGAGTTGGCCCAAAAGAAAAACAATATTTAATTAATGCCTACCATATATCAAGTATAGATATATTAATTTAGTTTCTTCACATATTATTACAAAATAGAAAGTTTTGCTGTTGCAATCTACACATCATTTTTCATATTAAGTTGCAACTTCAGAAAAATAAATTTCATTTAAAAGAAACTAACCTATCTACTTCATCTCGAGCCACAATGTCTCCTTTCTTTAAGGCTTTTATAGCAAACATCTCATTTGTGTGTTTATATTCAGCCAAAAGCACCTGAAATGAGATTAAAATAATTATTTCCCATTTGAGTTACTACTTTTGTAGGTATTCCAAGAAAATTTAAAAGATTACCTTTCCAAAATGTCCTCTACCCAAGACGGCACAACATCTGAAGTCTTGTAGATTAAACTGGAACATTTGTTGAGATCTGAAAACAGCAACGTCAATTAAAAATAAGTCAAAAGTATGTGACCAAACATGTAGTAACAAAGCTGTGTATATAGTCTTTACCTTCTATCCTCAAGTTCTCGAATACCACTATATTCTGGGCCTGATTGAGGAATATCAGGTTCATATTCAGATTGAGATTTTGGAAGTATGCTATTTCTGTCATTTTCGATATCAAAAACAGTTTCTGAATCCTGTAAAATATTAAATACTCATGAAATCATAGAAACATTTAGGAAACAACTTATCTGGTAAGGATAAAGTTAAAGAAAAAATCTCAAAAGTCAATATAAATATTATAAATATTAACCAAGTCAGAAGATGAAGAGTGTTTTAGGCAATATGTCATAATGTGAACCATGCTCTTCTGTTCCTTCTAGCTTAAGTAGCCTATTTCATCTCCATGGGCCCATGAACATCCAAAGGTTTTTACGTTTCACTCATAGGAAACACAGAAACATAGGCAATTTTTCATTAATTGAAATGTATATCTCATTGACTATGATAATTTTATTGGCAATTCTTATGGTGAAAACACAAGGTTTAAAATGCCTTGCCTGTCCTGGTGTATCCAAATCTCTTAACGCAGCAGATTCATTTATTTCTCCAAGGGAAGAATCACGCGGTGGGGCCGGAGGAGGTTCAGGTTCAAGATCAAAGTCCAATTTGGTTACTGTAGAATCACTTATAGAAGATAAAGTAATTCACAAAAAAAGTAATCAAAAATATATATTTTAAATAGCTTTAAAATTAAAGCAAACATTTATTTTTTCAAAAGCAAGCAGTACACTAACTTCAAAATACTATTTGGAAAAATGCGGCTTTTAATAGACCCACTGTAATCAGTATGTAACAATGTCACAAAAATTGTTTTATGGAATCAATGTTTAAAAATCTTAGACACATACCTAGCTGGAGGTGCTAGTTCAGGGATGCGTACATCAACCACTGGCACTGTAGCAGGCACAGGTGCTTGAGGGCTGAAGGTGCCAGAATGATTTACTGTAGGAATAGCTCTTCTCACTAGCCTTCCCCAAGTGGCAATATTAATATTCATTTGAGGAGCTCTGAGAAATGTTTTGCCTGTGGATATTGTGAAGAAAGAAAATAGAATAAGTAATATTTATATATAACCAAAAGCCATAATTTAAAAATTCATCGGTTTATAATTTATGAAGAACAAACAAAATTTGGCACTTAAAAAACAGTTAACTATTTGTTATAAAAGCCTAGTGCAAAATACCAAACATAGTTTTAAAAGTAAATAGGTAGGAACTGTTTTAGTTTAAGTCTAGTAATAATATATGTGGTTAAGATTTTAAAAAAAGAATTCTTATCTTTTAGAGATACTAATTGCAATATTTAAGGATAATCCAATATGATATCTCAGTTTGTTTCAAATAATCTGAGGAAGTAGTGAGTGAATGAAATATAGATGAAACAAAACTGGTCATGAGTTGACTGTTGTTGAATCTGAGTGACAGCACATTGCATTACTCTCTCTACTTATGGATATGTTTGAAATGTCCCTTAATAAAAAGTTAGGAATGAACAAAAACAAAAAACAAAGATGGATATCACTTTTTAAATAGTATGTAAAGTTTTTTTACATGCTATTTAAGAAAACACCAAAATAATTATTATTTGAGTTCTTAGTAATTAATTACCTTGTTGTTTTGAAAAAATTTTCTTTTGTCTTTGGAGTTTTGGTCTTCTTTCAATAACTGGATTAAAAAAGGTAACCTGCAGTGAAGAAAATTCAAGCTGATATGAATACAGCATTGGATTTATTGTTCATTAAATTCACTATACTTCTAAGTTTTGAAAAATTTAAGAGAATCTTAGATACACTTTAGTTCAACCCCCTCATTTTCTAGATGAGAAAACAGACCTAGAAAAGGGATAAAAATCTTTGTTTTAAGGTAATATACTAATATACCTTTTCAGTGGCAGAGTTGAGCCAAGATTTCAAGTTGTCTGCTGTTCAGCCTAATATTCTTTCCACTTCTACATCATGCTGCCTACATATATAATTTACTTTTTAATCTTTATTAAATTTATTGGGGTGATATTGGTTAGTAAAATTATATAGGTTTCAAGTATACCTTTCTATAATACATCATCTATATGTTGCATTGTGTGTTCACCACCTAGAGCCAGTTTTCCTTCAGTTGTAGTTATGCACATTTAATAAAATACATTTATTACCTCTGCAAATAAAGTACCCTGTGGTTCCAAATACAGACACATGCCATGCCGTTGGTTGTCTAAAAAATCTTCTAACCTCAGAAATTTTACAGCACACAGAGATCGCCAATCACGCCAATAAACTGAAATTTCCAGTTCACGTGACTAGTATAATTAAAAAAAATAAAGAAAACAGAGAAGACATCATTGGACACAAACTTGAATAAAATATCACAAAAATATAAAATACAACTAAACAAAGATAATGCACACAAAGATTGCACTATTATAAAGAGTGCTTTTTAAAGTTTCTCTTTTATAACATTACTTTAACACATATATTTCAACTCAAAGGAAGAAGTTTATATTCTGATAGTCTCCAGCTAAGGTATTCCTTTTATATAAAGAATACACAACTGGGAACAACCAATACAAATGACTGACTACAGAAACTCTTTCCCTTCTTATAGCTTCAATCTTTCAGATTTTCCTCCTCCAGTTGGCATCATTTGCTGTGCTCTTGTTAAAAACATTGGTCCTTGCCTCAAATAACCCATTTCAAACCTTATTTCCTTGTCTCAGTGCCAGGGAAAGGTCTATGAATAGCATTTATTCTGCACTGACAGTGTGCCACACACTATGCTAAGCACTTTAAAAATATGAGGTCACTTAATCTTCAAAAGGATACCATTGGGTAATAGGACCAGTGATAGCAGGGACCTGTGTAGGTAGGGAGCAAAACGGAAATTCAGACTAAGTTTTACACAAAAAGGTGTTCATTTATTACAGCATTAAAAAAAAAAATCAAATAAGCAAGAACTTAAATGTCCAACAACCAGGAACAAGTATATTATACCATGAGTGAATACTTTGTAGTCATTAAAAATAATTCTTACATGGAAAAACATATTTAAGGTTTTAACAATCACTTATTAAATGTACTTGAAGAACACAGTTTATAAGTAGGGCGTCAAGTCATAAAGTGACCTCTACCTATGGTTATAATTTACACACATTTTAATTATCAAGTACCAGATCTCTCCATTTTGTTTTTCAGGATTTTGCAGACCATCCACAAAAAGAAATGTTTTCCCCTTTAGGCTCAACAAAGTAATAAATTACTTCTTTCATATAACAACTTTCAATTTATGAACTTATGCATCTCATTACATAAGTTTTTAGTATACATAATAAAAAAGCTTTTGACTTTAAACAAAACTAGTGGATGTAAATGAACACAGAAAACATTTATAAAAAATAAAACATGAAAAAAATGATTCAGAACACAATGTGCCAGAAGGTCTCATAGCCAATCAGGAAAAGGACTAGAAAAAGATACCTATGGCAGTGACTATGTGAGCCCAGGGCCTCCTACCTCATTTCTTCTCTCATACATAATTAATATGGGAGAGACTACTTAGAATGGGGACGTATGAGTATAGTTATTTTTAAGATCAGCAAATGGCATATTAAAAAGGTGGATGCGAATGCTGTAATAGTCAAGTTAAAAATTTAAATATTTTGGAAATAATTATTTGGGAAATAAATAGAATGAATAATTAAACTAGGGAATGGTAACTTAGACTGCATTGTTTTAGACTAGAGTAGGAGTGGTCTACTTTGTCCATCTTCCTCCACCGTTACCAGGGAGGAAGGCGTGTTACGGATTAGGCAGATGCAAGGGGTACAGATGCTGGGGAGTGAATCAGTACTTGTTAAAAGTTATCCTTTCACACTGCTAAAATAACATGATACTTTTCTCTGGATGGCAGGAGGGCCAATCACCTTATTTGTATTTAACCCAACCACTCAGGTAAAACTCATGTTGTCTCATTTGACTTTCTTCTCTTTATTCCATGCTTCAAACTGAAGTATGTTAGAAAGATCTGAGATTTGGGATGGAAGGGCATCTCAAAGCCTTAGGCTAGTTTTCTTGGAGTTCTACATTAAAGTTTTAGGATTCAAGTCCTTCAAAATTTTGTTACTTTGCATTGTTCCCTGTCAGTATCCCTCTCTCTAAAATTTAGCTCTGAGCTAGATAGAGCAGATTAAAATATTTCATGTCAGTACTCAACACTGTTTCCTGGAACCCCAATCCTACTTTAATCCCTAACATCCAGTGTGGTCTGGATAGGTAGAGCAGGAATATAGCATCTGAAAAGCAAAGTACCTTCTATACAAGGAGATGTCACTAATATTTATTGATTTTAAATTCCATGTGTGACAGCTCATTTGCTGGCAATTTTCCAGATGAAGCAGGTGTTTTATAAAACAAGGGAATGCTGGTAGGCTAATGTCAAACTCGAAGATCAACAAGTTCTAGATGGAGTGAAATCACCAAAATAGCTGAGCAGTATGACCTGAGCTAGGTACTGATCAGCAGTATTGGCAAACTGGTCCAACTTATGTTTCCTTTTGTCTTACTATGAATTTGAACCTAGGATCAAAGAGAAAACTCTGTGGTAGACCTAAGAAATCTACATGGTTTGTCTGAAATCTCCGCAAGGCCTGAAAGTAAATATGAAAAGGTAAGAGACACTGAATCAGCTCTACATGTAGAAGGTGAAGGACAGCAGCAACTTAAAATATGTGTTGCAATTTTTAAAAATCCATTTAAAAAAAAATTCTTTTTAGCATAAAAAGAACTGAAGCACAAAGAAAAGTGGAGGTTCCCAAACTGTTCCTAAGGAACTCTGGAGCAATGCAGATATTTTCACTTTTCAAAGGAAACACACTGACATCTGCGGGACACTGTATGTTCACAGTTTCAACGTTAGAACGTACCACATTCCTTTTGATGACATCACATCTTTGTTAAATTGGGTTTTCAACAATTGATTTTTCAACACGAAAAATCATAAAAATCATAAATATAAAAACAAAAAAAGAGGCATTAGGCCAAAGGGAGGAAAAAGGTACTAAAAAGGAAATGTAATCACAATACAGAACATGTTTCATTTGTAAACGATAATATATACAATCATAATAATATAAACACTAAATTATTTATTTAAACTAATTATTTGGGAGAATAGGATATGAGTACGGGTAGTTTAAGAGTTCATTTCTAACCTTCTTTGATGTAGTATAACTAGATAATTTCTGAAAATTTGAAACCAATAAATAGTAAGAATCCCTTGAGTTCTTCTCTAATAATCTGTCCTCTATCCTATACCTCAGCCTCTCCTCCCACTGTCATACCAATAACTGCAGTCTTTCCACAATTTCAGCTGTCTGCATTCTTCTCTCTGACCATCACCTCCTAACATTCTAGGTCATCTCTCTAGTACACCTCAACATCCATTGATCCTTCAGCCCCATTGTTACTTCTAATCTGTTAATCCTTTTTCCTGGCTCTCATTCTCTTGATGTCCTTCCTCTTTTCTTCCTTTCTGATTGTTCAGTGAACATTTTCTGTTACTCCGCTTTTAATAGGACTGATGCCTGCTAAACTTTTTCTAAGTTTCAGTTCTAAGGACAGAGCCCATCCCTGTTTCTCATATTGATAAAGATTGTTCTCTTTTACATTAGTAAGGTTAATCAAAATGAAATGTGAAAGGGAAAAGGTTAGACATAAAGACTTAGTGTACCCTCTGGCTTTTTATTTCAATCTCTATGTCTCAGGGGAGAATTAAACTTTTTATAACAAGAGAGCTGGTGGAATTCAGGGAAAATGAGAAATTAGCTATTGTGTTTATAATGAACATTAACAAAGACCAACATTTATAAGAAAATACGAAAGGTTGACCTGATTAAGAACAGAAAGAGCACAGACTGATACTAGACTTCATTAGGAATCCTGGGTTATACTTAGGCTAGTTATTTACTAGACCATAATTTCTTTATTAATCTGTAAAATGAGGGGGCTGGATTACATCAGCAATTTTCAAACCTTTTTTTTAAAGTGGCAAATTCCAAATGACATTTTACCCAGAATCCCAATAACAAAAAAAAGTCACCGTGTTGTCTCCTGAGAAAATTCTGCAGAGCCCTGACCTCCCAGGAACATAATTTGAACTTTTCTAGATCATTCTAGATCTATATAATTTCTAGAATACCTTACAACTCTAAAAAGACCAATGAATCTTTGTATCTTGGAAATGATAGAAACAGTACTGGTTTTCTATCCATATGCCATAGAAAAGAAACTTGGCATTTGAGGCAAAATGCTGGGCATGAACATGTCAATTCAAAATAACATTTTCTAAGGGCCAGCCGAGTGGCTCAGCTGGTTAAGAGCTCACTCAAGAGTTCGAGCTCTGAGCAACAGCAGTTCAATTCCCAGCCCGAGCTGAGCTGCTGCTGAGCTGCCAACAGGTGGCAGGATGGCTCAGCTAAAAAAAACAACAACAAAACATTTTCTATAAATGTCTCTATAAATAAATATTCTATAAATATAAGAGATCAAATAAAAAGTAAAAAACACATGAAAAAGTAAAATGTAGTATACAAACAGAAGGAGTTATCATAATAAGAAATCTGGTTTCTGCCAAAGAGAAGTTTACAATCAAATTAGGGACAAGTAACATGCATATTAGGAACCTAGAGGGTCTAGGTGGCCTGAGGGATGAATGGCTTTACTTAGCCATGCAGTGTCTTTAAAGTTTCAAAGAGAAGATTACTCCAAATTGAGAAGACTGTCTGATGCCATGGAGAAGAAAATAATTTTAGGTGAAGATTACGATTGCAAGTAAACAACAACTGATCAACAGTTATCAGTCTATCTAGCTCTCTAAGCTTGCAGTCAGTGTGGTTTTAAACTATATTCTCTCTTCCAGATTTTCTGTTTCCTCTTCTGTGCCACTGTTATCTTTCTACCTCATTCAAGTAACCACAGAGGACAGAACATCCATTTAGAAGGACACTGAACATCTAGTTAGCTGTGAAATATTTTTATGTAACTACTCTGGTTACTTAGTTTGCTTAACTATAAAATGATCACAAGACATTTAATTACTTTTTGGTTCTATTTTAAATATATAACTCTATAATGCAATACCCTGGCTATGAGAGAAACTTTCTAACCAGGCATTTTCCCCTCTAACAATAATTCTCTTTCTGGAGTTTCATTTTGATCATATCACTCATCGAAAATGCTTTAATTACTTTAAATAGGCTCTGAAATGAAAGAAAATGACATGCAACCAATTAGATCCCCTTTACCTAACATGCTCTTCTATTATACTTAAATTCATAGCCACACATCAAAGCCCAGGGCTTAAGAAAAAAACTAAAATCAAAGAGTGGCTAAAATGTGCCAGGCAAGGCATTTTATATATACTACCTCAGTTTTTCTTCCTAACAGCCCTGTGAGTGTTATATTTTACCCCTATTTTAGAGGTGGTGAAACAAATACTTGGTAGTAAGGTTATGTAACTTGTCTACTATCAAATAGCTAATAAGTAGCAGATAGACAATGAACCCAGTTTGTCTGGCTTCAAAGCCAATGTTATAGCAAACCTATTACATTAAAAATGAATGAAACTGAAAACAACATTTTATGGTCATATTTATATGTGTTCACACAGTTTAGAAAGAAGACGCAGATATAATAAGACATGAAAACTACACTAACAACCTCAATTATATTTCTCTCTCTGGTGGGCTTGACAGAGTTATATTGGCTTAACTATTTAGTCAAATGGCTAATTTATAGCATGTAACAAAAATTTCTCCTCCTTTCCTGAAAGAGAAAATATCAGAGTTGAAAAAAATCTTAGAAGTGTAACCTTTTCCTGATACAAATATTCCCTTAAAGCCTCTCTTATAAGTTGTTCATTCAACTTTGAGAACTTACTACTTCCTATAGCAGTTTGTTTCATTTTTTTTAACAGTATTATTCTTTGTACTGAAATGAAATTTGCCATCCATTGACCTTTGCTTTGTCCTCCACAGCCACATGAAGTATACAGTCAATCTAAGGATGGAACATGTACTACAGCTTATCACTTGCCCCTCTCCAAGCATTTGGTAAACACTGCTACTTGGTTAGTATAATTTTCTCTGAAAACCAGGACCCACCCAGTAATTCTTAACAATGAACGCCAGAAAATCACTACCAGCCAATTAGAGTTGACACATGCAAGCTGAAACCTCATAGTTATCCTCAGTCTAATTCTTTCTGCACATGTTCTTCATTCTAACTTTAAAGATCATATCAAATCTTTGTTAAATCTATTCTTTAATAGACTTAAAATTCCACTTTCCTCAATTGTTCCATATGTACCAGGATTTTCATCATCTCACCATTCCAGCATTCTTTGCTGGATAACCTTTTATAATGCTTATCTGAACTAAAGCATAATCTGATCCAAGTCAGTTTTTTATTTCTCTTTGGCAAACATTTCTCTTCCTACTCTTGTTACATCTTTATTTTCTTTCTTCATAAACTCTTTCCCATTATGGGTTAGTAACTTTTTATTAACTTCTTTAATACATGGTACTTATTTCTATTAGATCATTTTACCACAAGTAAATCGGATGATGTTAACTCCCCTATTAAAAAACCGTTCAGTCTCATAAAAAACCGTTCAATTGTCTTCCAATTCATGGCCTGTAAAGACCCTAGCAGTTTGACACCTACCTACATTTGCTATTGTACTTCACAATGATCTTGTCTCATCATTTTTATTCTTTTCACAAATCAAGTTCTCTCCTACCTCAGGGGGTTCCCTCTGCTGGGAACACTGTTCTTGTATCTTTGCAAGTCTGGCAACTTTTCACCTATTAGGTCTCAAGTCAAATGTAGCCTCCACAGAGACTTTCCCTAATTACTCTATTTAAAGTAGCCCCTTTCTAATTTAATTATACCACCCTATTTACTTCCTTCATTGCACATGTAGATTTTTAAAAACTTGTTTATTATTTATCTTACTTTATTAGAATATAAGGTTCATAAATATAGGGACTTGGACTATTTCGATCAATCATCACCAGCATCTAGAAATGACGTTTGGTACAGAATGGAAAATCAATGATTATTAAGCTTATGAGTTCAACTACAGCAATAAGTATAGATTATCTCTATAAATCTAGAATCCAGTAAAATGCCTGGTACATGTAAGATGTTCAATAAGTATGTGTGAAATAAATGGATTTTACTGACTTGCATGGCATTAACTGTGACCTCTAATCAGATGAACTCCATAACCCCTTATCCAGCCCTGACCTCTAGTTCCACATCTTTATTTAACTGTTAAATAACTAGGTATACAGAACCCATCCCCCTCCAATATAATTATTTCCTAACTTCTGTGGCATCTTTTCTGCAAATTATAAATTCCTTCCTCTGTACTCATAACCAATTAGCTACTAAATCATACTAATTTTACCTTCATTTCCTACATCGTGTATCTCTTTTCTTTCTATTCCTACTGCAACATTTTATTTCAAGCTCTCATCATCATACAGTTATAGTACTGGAGTAGCCTCCTGCCCATTTATATGCCTGTAGTCTTTCCTCACTCAAATTCATTCTTCATACAAATCCAAAGATCAGTTTTTTTCATTATGTCTCCCCCATCTCCATTACCAACCAGTATAAACACCTGAGCCTAGCATTTGAAGTCCTCACTATTTTAAATGAAATCAAAATAAAGGTATGTATGGGAAATGAGATGGTGGACTCATACAGTTTCAGATGTGATGGAAAAATCCTGCAACTGATTAGATATATACTGAAAAGCCACTCACTGAAGTACAAGTTCCTTGAAGGAACTTTGAAGGACCTTGTTTATGTTGTTTGTTGCTCATCTACCACCTGCAAGTACCTGGAACACAGTAGGTATCAATGAATATTTGCTGATGAAATGAATAATTTCATAATAATTTTTCATGAATGAATGAATGATCCCAATGACAAGATGAAAGTTGTGTTCTTTGAAGATCAGTCTGGTTCTCAAATACATGGAAATTAGTTAGTAAATCAATTTTGTAAGAATAGCCAACACTGAGTTCTTACCACTAGCGTTAAGATTTTTATATGGATTTAATCTTCACACATCTCAGTGAGGTAGGTACTATTAAAGATAAAGAAACTGGGGTGTGGCCAGTTAGTTTAGGTGGTTAAAGCGCAGGCTCATGGTACTGGGGTTGCTGGTTCGACTCCCACACGGGCCAAGCAGCTGCGCCCTCTACAACTGGATTGAAGACAACTACTTGACTGGAAGCTGATGGGTCCTGGAAAAACACACTGTTCCCCAATAAAATTTCTTAAAAAAAAAAAGATAAAAGAAACTGGTATACAGAAAAGGTTAAGTGTTTTTCTCAAGTACATACAACAGTTAAGTGGCAGATACAGTATTTGAACCAAGAAAAGCTATGATGAGGGCCTGATTAGAATGCTGGCTGTGAGGATAGAAAAAAATAATGAATTGCAAAAATACTTTAAAAGTAGAGGCTACAGCAGTACTCACCATCTCACAGCATCATTAAGCATTATAAATCTGCTTTCATTAATATACGTACTTTTAAAAATGACATATGTACCACCAATCTGAATGCTAATTGATAAAAAAAGCTTTGTATCTTATTTTTTAGATAAAATTATAATTAAATTTTAATATCTTATTCCTACACCCCAACGGATGTATTAGAATCTAAATAATAAAGTTATTTATCATCATGTATGTAAATTTATTGTGGACCAAGTTAACGTCTATGGCTACAGGTTGCATTCTAGCCATTCACATCATTTGTAAAAGCCACTGAGACATGGAGGGTTGGATGACTAAGAATAATAGCTCATTTCAAATCCAGCTTTGATAATATAACCTACAAATGGTGAGTCTGAAGAGTCACCTTAGTAGTTAGAGAGTCCACTAAAATAAATATATTTCAATATTAGACCTTACCTGGTTGTTGATCTTGCAGGTTAATGCAAACTACACATTTTCAAATCACTGCACAAATGAAAGCTACTCCAACGCAAACTACACATTTTCAAATCACTGCACAAATGAAAGCTACTCAAGCAATCTGATATTTACCTCTATCTTAAGGTAGACAGATTTATGTATAACTCTTCAGATGAGAAATGTCAAAATACTAAGTTCTTCTATTCTGTTAAAAACAAAACTTCTCAAAGTCTTATAAAACATAAATTCAAAATAAACTATAAATACATATAATAAAAATTTAAGTAAAAAGTTTCTTATCTTACCCTGTCTAGCTCCAGTGTAAACTTCTGGTCCCATGACTGATTGGAAATGGGTTTCCAGCTAGTTTGACCAACCACAGTATTATCTAGCTTCAAAACTGCACAGACATCATCTGTAATTAAAATTTATAAACTTGCTTAAATATTTTAAAACCTTTAAAATAGAAATACTATTGTTTAAATAGCAACAAAAGTCTTACAATCCTTTGAAAATAAGGTTTTTCTTACTCGATACTGAAGCTTTTGAATATTAAATAGCAAGTTTTATATATACATATATTACCACTAGACACTCCCAAATTATCCTGTGCCTGACAAAAACAAAAATATTAACTGCTATCTATTTCATTTACATTAGAATGTAACCAAAAGGACTAACAGGAGACCAGTAGCTGTTTGCCACAATGTATGTGTATGTTGTTTGTAGAGCTGACCCCTGAATGTGGAGGTTAGGGATGCTGACCTTGGCACAGTAAAAAATCCACATGTAACTCTTAACTCCCCCAAAACCTAACTACTAATAGCCTACTTTTGACTGGAAGCCTTACCGATAACATAAACAGTTGAGTAACTGTTCTGTACTGGTATATGTATTATATACTGTATTCTCATAATCTGCGTACAAGTAGACATACGTAGTTCAAATTCATGTTGTTCAAGGGTTAACTATTTATTAATAACTATCATATAGTTTTTTCCCCTCTGTATTTGCTATTTACAGAGTCTGTTACCTTTGACAATTTTTATTTTCACATTTTCCCTAAAGTCTCCATCTACAGGAAAGCATGGACATACTCGCCTTTGTATTCTCTACTAGGTTGAAAAGTCACATGCCTTTCCCCTCAGTTATACAAGTACTATAATCATAGTTTATAACTACCTTTAGAATGTCTCCAAAGTGCTTCATAAATCTGCTGTATTTTACTCTTACCACCTTCACCTTGCTCTCCCATTTCAGTTTACTACTGGGATACTGGGCTATTTATCTTAGCAAACATGTTTGGTCTAGTGGTTAGTTATCAAAAGTTCAATGTTAGTTCAGAAGTGTCACTATACCATGAAAGAATCAAGGTGTAACAAGTCCCATAGCCTCTGTACACTTTTATTTTGGCATAAAGAGTGAAACTCAATATTTCATTCTTCCAAAAGAATTAATGCTATATGTCATTGAGTTTTCTAGTATATTTTCAATAAAGTAAATTTTGTTGCTGCTTTTGTTTTCCTGTCAGCATAGCTTTTAATATTTTAAAATTAAATCATGGAAATCATAATTTTTAAAGCTTTTTGTCCAACTTTGACCCTCCTCATTTTACTCTGTCCCCAGGTGCTGAGTCCTTTATATAGGCCCTTTAATTTGTTATAAAATTATTTAAAAATCTGGTTACTGAACTGGACAAGTCATCGGTTTTTAGGAGATTTCGACTACTTCCACTTTTACTTTTGCTTGTTCTGCTCATGAAAGATGATCTGGTTTCACTTGGACTCCAACCAGGTAGTGCAACCGATGTTGCTTTTGACCGTCCAGGAACATTCTCTAGGATATCTTGACAGCCCATAAGACGAACCTCCAAAGTACCTGTTAGCATAAACAAATATCAAATAAGAACGTCAATTTTTAATATATAAAACTATTTCTTTGTTATCTTTTCAGAAATGGGGGGGAAATAGATCTGTTTAAAACAGCAAAATCTTTTCTCCCAGAGGATCTGTTAGGTAACTATCATCTTTCCTATTTTAATTAAGAGAAATCTATTAAAAACTCTTAAGACAACTATAAGAAATTTCATAGAATAGTAGCTCCCAAAAACTAACTGTAGGACATTAAACAAGTTACATAAACTTGTGTATCTGAATACTCATTTCTATAATCACATGGAAGAATTACAGAATTATGTGGATAGAACACGTGGGAGGAAAAATATAAAGCTAAATAATGTAACTTAAAATAAACATACAGAAGTTAGAAATCTGACTGTGTGAACAACAGCTGTGTTTAACAGTTATGCAGTTAACATACAAAGGAGCTCTAGCTTTGTTTTGCATAAATAAATGAGTTTCTGTTCTATTTGGAGATGTAAAATAACATTATCTTTCCATTCTAATAATTTAGTCAAATAATTATGGATCGTAATTATCTAAGCACAAAATAACTGTAATTTCCTTAGGCAAATAAATACTAAAGGTGTTCAAATGAAAATGAGGGGCTGTGAATTAGGGCATCTGGAGATATGGCTTTGTAATCATTTGGGCTAGACTTAGTGTACTAGAATTTAAAAATGGTGCTTCAGTATTAAAATTTTAGATGTTGCACATAGCATAACACTTTAGGAAGACTATTTGCTGGTAAAAGCTGTCTGATTAAACTTAAATGATTAAACTTAATTTTATTTAAAGTCTTTAATTATTTAAAAGTAACCAAAGGACTTTAAAGAGTAAAGAAGGCCTGGATTTTCCTTCAACTCAAACAACTAAAAAAATCAGACAAAATATTTGAAAAAACAGTATTAAAGACCATGGATTATCAGGAAACGAAAACAGTGATCCACAAGATATGGCAAACAAGTGAAATGAACCCTAAGATTGATCCAGCTTATTGTCTTGAGAATATCCAGGACACAGTGCAGGCAGTGGGAATCTCAGGTGGACCGCCTGAGTTAAAGAGACCGAATTGAGAGTAATGAGAACAAACTGAACTGAGCAAGGTGCCTACAGTTCACATGCAGAGCAAAGGAAAAATAGACAGTTGACCAGAGACAGAACTCCTGAGATGGACAGACAGTGCCCCTGACCAAGTATTCAGTCTTGCCCCAGTTGTAGAGAATAACCACCCTTAGACTAAACAATGCTCTGGTCCCACATAACTAATCTTAAAAGCAATACCCAAAAGATTAAACTGTTTCCAAGTAACTTAACTGTGTCCTAGAACAAAGCTCAAGAATATTTACAGGAATACACTCAATATCCAGCAACCAACAAGCTAAAATTCAAAATGTCTGGCATCTAATCAGAGATTACCAGCTCTTGTTGTTTTCTCTTGCTGCATTATCAATTACCACAAACACAATGGCTTGAAACAATATCCATTATCTTCTAGTTCTGTAGGTCAGAGTCGAGGAAGCCATGACAGTGTAACTAAAGACACTCACAAAAAAGGGCTTTCAGAACTGCTTTAGAAAGTGGCAAGAATGGTGGGATAAGCGTTTGAAGTGAAGGGGAGTATTTTGAGAAGGATTAATGGCAATGTGTCTTTTACTGTAATCAATTTTTTATTTAAACATTCACCGTATTGGTTGATCACACCTCTATGATCCAGTCATACCATTCCAAGGTATTTACTCAAGTGAAGTGAAATCTATGTTTATGCAAAAACTGTACATGGATGTTATTAGCATCTATATTTGAAAAAGTACAAAATGCAAACAAACCAAATATCAACCAAAGGCAAACAGGTAAAAAAAATTATGGTATAGTCACACAATTGAATACTACGAATATTGATATTGATACACACAACATAGATGAATATAAAAATATTCAGGGTGCAAAAGTACAGATTAACCCCCTCCCGACACAAAGAAAACAGTATATATTGTGATTCCATTGATATAAAATTTTACAAAATGCTAGCTATTATCTACTGACAGACAACATGTCAGTGATTGCCTGGGGACAGTTGTGAGAAGGGAGAGGATGAAAAGAGCAGGAAAGAGGGATTATATAGAGGCACATGAGGATACTTTTGGGGATGATGGCTATAGTAATTATCTTGATTGTGGTGATGGTTTCATGACTTTAAATATATGACAAATTACCTCTCAAATTAGAGCTTTAAATATGTATACTTAATTGTATGTCAATTATACCTCAATAAAACTATTCTATGGTGGCATAACTATATGCATTTACTAAAAGTTGTAAAACTGTATGCTTTAAATGGGTGAATTCTATGGTATGTACTGTATTTCCCCATGTATAAGATGTACCTTTTTCAAAAAATTTGGGGTCTAAAAACTGGGTGCATCTTATACAGTGGTTGTAGATGTTTTTACTTGCATTTCCCGCTTTTTCACGCTTGTTGTCTTTGCGCTCATTGTTTCGCTCTTGTTACCGGTATATTACGGTAGGTTATGTTTTGCCACATTCTGCCCAGAAATGGCTCAGAAAAGATTTTCGTACAGTGCTGAATTCAAGTTAAAAGTGATCCAGTTTGCAAAAGTGAATGGAAATCATGCTGCTGAATGTAAGTTTGGTCTTCCTCCAATTGAGAAAACAATCCAAGACTAGCTACGGGAAGAAGAAACCCTACTGAAAATGTCACGGCAGAAGAAGACAGTGATTCATCATCAGACACAGATGAGGACAAGCTAATGGTTGGGAATTTTGACAGTGATGAGGAGTTGGAAGAATTTTATGATGAATAAAATTTGAGTTCAATAATTTTATGTAATACATTTTTTTTTCAAATTTCGGGCCCCAAAATTAAGGTGCATCTTATACATGGGAGCGTCTTATACATGGGGAAATACGGTAAATTATGTCTCAAAGCTACTCAAGAGGGGATGGGGGGGAAGCTTCAACCAAATGTTTGGTTAGCCTACAGAAATGTTATCTAAATGTAAAGTGTTAAGGCGATTAAGTATAATAGATTTCATTTTACTTTAAGTTCAAAAGAAACAACTTATATTTGTGTTTTGTTTTTCTGTTGTTAAACTGGCAACTTAGCTCATTTTCACTGTAAATGCTCAGCTGTAAAAGTCATCCTGGGGAAACTGTAAACATCTGGCTACTACTTCAAACCCTGGTAGCTTATTAAATATTTTAGTAATTATTCTATTAGGAGATGACAATGCTCAACACCTGCTTTCATTTGGGAAAAAAAAAATCTGGAGGGATTTAAGATCTTTGTTAAGCACCTAGAAATTTCTTTCTTTTATGAGGTAACACAATTGAAACTACATATAACTGTATTAGAAATAGCTTAAAATTACATTTTTTAACTTTTATATCCCACAATATGAAAAATTTAAAACAAGCAAATCCAAGAAGTAAATGTTTATATTCCTAAGCAGAACCTATGAATTCCATTAAACCAAGTAAATGAATTTTTATTTAAGTTTTTGGAAAAACTACTTTATATCCATTTTAGTAATCCAGCATTTCATCTTGGTACTGAAGAAAGGTCCCCTATTTTCTCTTATTACTTAAACTCAAGCCATGCATTACAAAATGGCCTCCACCCTCTCCTAGCTTTTAGATACCTAAAATCAGTGGCTGTTCTCGGAAATCATATGCTTACAAATAACAGGATATGAAAGTCTATAATTATAACCTGCCTCAGTTTACCCCACACTAACAAGAGCCCAGCAAAAAAGACCGAAGTTACTCTAAAACCCAGTATTCTCCCTTCCCGTTTTAACTAACATACCCAGCAACAGCAAGAAAAACGGCAACAGAATATACTCAGTAATAGCTTAGATAATCTTTTAACCATTATATACTTACAACATAACTATCAATCAATTAATTATAGTTAGATATTAACAGGACCCTGTGATTTTGGCTTCTGTAATAACGCTTTGCTAGGACTGGATACTTATCCCAACGGGGACCCCAACCCAGGAGTAGAGGAAGCTGGGGTCTAAGAAACTTACCACCGCCCCTTGTTTGGACTTATTATCAGTTTCTGTATAACTCTTTGGAATTACCCTGCCTCAATATACCCCTGCGTTTTTTACCTTTATAAACCCTACCCAACTTCCCTTTGGGGCTGCAAGGTTTTTTGAGGCACTAGCCCCATTGCAGCCACCGGCTTTGCAATAAAGACTCCCTAAATTGGCATAACTGGTATCGTTGTCTGCCTGACTCACGAGCTTTGCTTTACAACAGTACAACTGAGTAACATTTAATTCTGAGGAAAGTTTTCATAAAAACTAGTAAATGTCTCAAAATATGGACCAAAAAGATTCAATTACACCTTATATCAAAGTAGCAACAAATACACAAATTTTAGTATTATAATCATACAACCACAAAATAAACCAGAGTATAAATGAGACAAACCATAAATAATTGCATTCAGTGAAAAACTGACAGTAAGTGCTCCTACTACTTATCCATGCTAATCCTTCATCATGTCTAGTCCTTTATTAATACCAGTACTATTTTTCTTCCTCATTAACCCATATTTAATTTAAGGTCCAGTAGAAACTTAACAGGAATTTTTTTAAAAAACAAAATGTCTTAAACCTCCGTCAGGCACAACTGATCTCAGATTCATTGCACACAAATTTTCAAATATCTAACAGTTAACTTAAGTATCATGACTCATCATTTCCGTATCTTCTCCCTCTACAGTAAAACCTATCGCCAGCCGTGTTTGTGACTTAGTAAAGGCGTATTTCATAGCAGCATCTTTGTGTGCAATGAATCTGTGATCAGTTATGCCCGATGGAGGGTTAAGAATTATAACTTCTTTTAGACTAACAATTTATATCACTTTGAGTACAGTTCACGAAGAGAATGAAGAACAGGGAGGGAAAGACAGAATTGAAAAGAGGTTAAGGACTGGGGAGAGGAGCTGACCAGAATAGAAAAGAAAAAAAATTCCTAGTCGTTTCAGCTGATATTCTAAAACATGGCTTTATTACTTTTCTAGAAATATTAATTTCCAAATATTTGACAACCATATTTTCATCAATGAAATATTCAGAAATCCTTGAATATTTCTATATTCAGCATTGAACTATAAGATGGTGGAACTTAAGATAATAACAGTCCCTGCATTATTAAATAATACGTATTTACCAAGTACAGTAGTGCTCCCTTGTCTGCAGTTTCACTTTTTACGGTTTTAGTAACCCATCAACCTTGGTCTGAATATATTAAATGAAAAATCCCAGGAATAAACAATTTGTAAATTTTAAATTGTGTTCTGTTCTGAATCACGTAATGAAATCTCACACTATTCTGCTCCTTCCTGCCCAGGACATGAGTCATCCCTTTGTCCAGTGCAGGGCTCCGCAAACTTTTGAGACAGAAGAGCCGCCAGGGGTCAGCAAACTGTGGCTTGCAAGCCACATGCGGCTCTTTGGATACGTATATGTGGCTCTGAAGTAAAATTGAAAATGAAAATAAAACTATCATAGTTTCATTTATAAAATTTTTACAGGATATTAATCACATAATGGTGATTATGTAAAAACATATTTATGGCTCTCGAATAATTTTTAAATTGTTGTGAGGGACAGGATTGGCTCTTCCAGGGTTCGGCAAACTTTTGAGACAGAAGAGCCGCCAGGGGTCAGCAAACTGCACCTAGTGAGCATGTGGCTCTGAAGTAAAATTGAAACTGAAAATAAAATTATCATAGTTTCATTTATAAATTTTTTACAGGATATTATTCACATAATGGCGATTATATAAAAATATATTTATGGTTCTCGAATAATTTTTAAACTGTGAAGGACAGGATTGGCTCTTCCAGGGGTTGGCAAACTTTTGAGACAGAACGTACCCAAAGAGCCGCTCGCATGTTGCTCGCGAGCCACAGTTTGCCGACCCCTGGGGTCCAGTGTATCCATGCTGTATACGCTCTTCGTCCCTTAGTCAGTAGTTGTCTCGGTTATCAGATCGACTCTCATGGTATCGAAGTGCTTGTGTTCCAAGTAACTTTTATTTTACTTACTGGCCCCAAAATACAAGGGTAGTGATGTGAGCAATTCAGATATGCCAAAGGAAACCTGTAAAATGCTTCCTTTAAAGTGAAAAGGTGAAAATTCTCAACTTAATAAGGAATCCAAAAAATTGTTATGCTGAGGTTGTTAAGATCTATGGTTACGAACAAATCTAATCGTAACACTGTGAAGAAGGAAAAACAAGTTCATGCTGTTGCACGTCACGTTGCAAAAGTTATGGCTACAATGCATGATAAGTGATTAGATAAGATGGAAAAGAAGTTAAATTTGTGGGCGGAGACATGAACAGAAAACATGTTCCGACTGATGGCAACATGTTTCACCAGAAAGTACTGAGCCTACACGAAGACTTAAGCAAGGGATCCCCTGAAATAAGTGACACCACACCACTTAGTACAAGGAATGGTTATACACATTCAGGAACAGGTTTGATATTTTATCATTTCACATCATCACAAGACAAGGATGAGTACAGTACAATAAGATTATTTTTAGAGAGAAAGGGAGAGAGACAAATGGAGGGAATGAGAGAGAATGAGAGAGAGAAAGATACCACATTCACATAACTTTTATTAAAAAATAGTTATAATTGTCTTACATAATAATATTACTTATTGTTGATAATGTCTTACTATGCCTGATTTATAAATTAAACTTTACCATAGGTATGTATGTCTAGGAAAAAACACTTCAGTTCTATCTGTACTTTCAGGCATCCACTGGGGGTCTTAGGATGTATCTGCCTCAGTTAAGGGGGGACCATTGTATCTGCTGAATGTATAAAGTGTCCTGTACTAGGGGCTAGTATTACATGTAGGTAGATCACAAGGTCTTTGATCTTCACAGGTCTATATTCCACTTTTGATTTTAAAAAATACAATGAAAAGATGGATAATAAGGCAAAGGCATTAAACAGGCACTGTGTACAAACCAGTTTAATTGTATTAAAAGTTTCATGGTAGGAGTTATAAAAGATGCAGTTAGATAGATGAAACACTTTAAATAATAAATATTTAAAACATTTTAAACAATAAATATTTTAAATGCTTTAAATAAAATGGAAGGTTTAGACTAGAGGTTCCCAAGCTTTCTCATTTCACAATACGCTCGTGTCTCAATTCTTTCACTATGCTCCTAGTCTGAAAGATATACCTAACAGTTCTATTTCATAGGATATTGTAACAAATTAATAACTATTTGAAATAAGTAAAAAAAAAAAGTAACCTTATTTCATTCTTACATAAGCATGGTTACTTCCTAATGGGATATGAATACGCACTGGGTACTTTACAGTGTCTCAGATTTTAGAATTAGATTGGAAACCGCTCCGCTTATTTCCTATTCCACAATGGTTTTCACATGGTATTTATTTATCATGACAGCAATGAAGGAAAAGCCAGCTTCATCAACATGTGACATCACTGAAAGGAATGTAGCACCACCTAATGCTGAAACTATAAATACATAAAGCTCCTTTGAGAATGCTGACTGTAGTAAGTGAAGTAAGATATTTCCCCCCCAAACTTAAAATATCCTGCTGTACCCCTGTGAATTCATTTTGGCATCCTAGGGTGCCTCAGATTTAGGAATTCAATTTGGTAACTGCAGGTTTAGACAGATCCCAATAGTGGTTAACAGCATAGTTTAACTGTTAAATCTGTCCTTTAAGTTTTAATATAGTTTGCCATAGTATAAAACCGATTAATGACACCCAAAGGTACTAGAATGTGATAGTATGAACACTTTCATATCTTTAAAATATTGAATGGCGTTATTTTTTAAGGCAAAGCCCTTGTGGACATTCAGAATGACAATTTAAGGATTTCTGGAAGTGAGGGAAATCTGCGTGACAAAAATGTCATATTCAAATAGGCCATAAAAACCTTTGTAGGTCACGGTCAGAGAAAAGGGTGGAGTAGCAAAGTCCAAAGGCCATTTCTCCACAGAAACACAGGAACAAAACAAACAAACAAAAAAACTAGCAAAAACTGTTCGCATCGGTGGCGCCTGGTCACCGATCACCACCGCCAAGGTTAGCCGCGGATCGGGATACGCGGGGCGGCAGGGACTCCGGGCCGCCCGGCCGACTGCCCAGGAGTCCAGCCTCCTCCCGATACAACACGGTACGTGTTTCTCGACCTGGGCGCAGTGGGCAGTTGGACGCCCTGGCGGCAGCGAAACGGGGCTTTGTAAACTTTTACCAGTGCCTCTGGGACAGGGACATCTGGCCGCTATCATGAATGGACTACCCCATGCTCCTCCTTTTCTGTTTTAGGGGCCCCAAAGTGGACTTGGAAGTTTCGACTCTTGGGCGCCCTTTCACCCACCCACCCACCCACCCGGTCTGACTTGTTTCCTGGCGGATTTAGATATTTCCGTGAATGGAAACATGTCCCTCCTGCGTCATCTTCGGTCAATCGGTCAACAGGTCAATCGGAGCGGCACCCTTTGTGAAGGGAGAAATTTTACTTGGGTCACTCGCTTCGTTTTGGGTCGCTGCCGCTAAAGCGGCGAAACATCAGTAGACGACAATAGGAAAAATAATGTAAGTTTGTACAGTAACAAGAGATAGACCAAGTCTGGTGGTCACACCGTAATCCATATAAATGTGCAATCTCTAGATCGTGCATTTGAAGCTAATAAAGTACTGTATACCAACAGCACTTAAACAAAAAACTGTGAGAATCAACTTTATCAGAAATCTGGAAAACAGTCAAAAGTTGACTGAAACCAAGCAAATGCTTAATCAAAAAAGGCAATCAATATACAGTTCGAGAGCTTCGTGGCAGTTTAAGTTACCTTTGCCTCATTTCCCCCCTCTCCCCCAAAGGCTTGGTGATGGTCTTTGAAGATAGCTTGCATTCCTTGTGTAGTTCCTGGTGCCTGAGGGAGCACAGAAGACCTCATTCTCAACTGTGGTTGCCTGTTTTGACCTGTCTACGTGCTCCCTGAAGGACTAACACAAAGGGCTTGCCTTTTTTCCACCCAACTATGAAATGTCTCAGGGCAGAGAAACAGCTAACTGTAGAGCATAAAATAAAATGGCCTTATTATCCAAAGCAATATACAGATTTAATGCAATTCCCATCAAAATCCCAATGGCATTTTTAAAGAAATAGAACAAAAAAATCAGATTTTTATGGAATCTGTGGAATGATGTCATTTTATGGAATGACAAAAGACCCTGAATAGTCAAAGCAATCCTAAGAAAAAAGAACGAGGCTGCACATATCATACTTCCTGATTTCAATTTATACTACAAAGTGGCAATAATTAAAACAGCATGGTATGGGCAGAAAAACAGACACACAGACTAATGGAATAGAATTGAGAACCCAGAAATAAACCCACATATATGTGAGCAGACAGTTTTCAACAAAGGAGCTATAAGAAAAGATGAAATACTGCCATTAGTGACAACATAGATGGATGTTGACAACATGGATGCATGGATGTTGAGATTATCATGGTAAGCGAATTAAGTCAGAAAAAGTTGAGAACTATATGACTTTACTCATATGTGGGATATAAAACTGAAAGCAACAAATGAACAAAACAAACAAAGAAACAAAAACTCATAGATACACACAACAGTTTAGTGGTTACCAGAGGATAATGGGGGAGGGTGGATAGGACAAGAGGGAAAGGGGCTCAAATATATGGTGATGGTAGGAGAACAGACTCTGGGTGGTGAACACACAATGCAATATGTAGATGACATATTATAGAAATTACAGTTTACTCCTCATAGTAGAAATATGGAAGCCACAAGACAAATCACATTTTGAATGGAAAAAATATTTATAGATATCGACATCCACTGATAATATTCTTTAGAAATGAAGGTCAAACATACAGGGAAAAAGTGAAAGAATTAGACTCTATCACATCTTCATATAATAGATGCTAAAAGAAATTTTATGGGCTAAAGGGAAATTATAACAGAAAATGTCAAGTACAAGAAAACACAAACAGAATAAATGGGTCATTAAATATAAAAAAAGTTTTGTTTTCTAGGAAAAATACTCTGAAAAAAGTAAACTATATCCTTAAAGTTCTTAGCTTTTGAAAGTAAAAATACTCAAGACGCAGATTTTTAAGGCATATATAGAAGTAAAATATATTAGAACAAGAATACACAAGGGTGGAGTAGATGGATTTGCAAATATTTCTTCATAAAATTCTTAAACTAATCTGGAGGTAACAGAGTTTGTTGTGATTAGACTGTAGTAAGTTCAATATTCATATCTAATCTCTAAAGCAAGCAATAAACACATAACCACAAAAGAGAGAGAGAGAGAGAGAGAGAGAGAGAGAGAGAGAGAGAGAGAGAGAGAGAGAGAGAGAGAGAGAGAGGAATGACTAAAAGGCTGTATGGGAAATAAAACGAAATAATAGAAATATTTGTTTCAACAACAACTAACAAAGGTCAGGAAAGGATAAACAGAAAAAAGAGCAAATGCTATTCAAACATCAATACTTTAGAATTAAATACATATCAAAAAAATAATAAAAAGGTTTATAATAGGGTACATGGAAACTTCTAGATATTGATATGTCAAAAGTTTTCAAATTGTACACATCAAACATGTACAGTTTATGTATACTATTGGCCCTTTGCACCTAGAGGTTATATGTAAATACTACACACTTATATAAGGGAATTGAGCATCTGTGGATTTAGTTATCTGCAGGGGGTCCTGGAACCAATCCCCCAAAGATACTAAGGGACGGCTGTATAAATAAAGCTGTTTAAAATAAAATAGGAAACAATAGAGTAGACTAACAACTTCAATTAGATTTTCAGGGTAGATAAAAAGTCACCTATATGACATATATAAAAGATTTCACTTTAAATAAAAAAATCAAACGGGTTGAAAATAAAGGGATGGAAAAAAATCCTCTAGGATACTTTATACATGAGAAGGATGGTATGGTTCCATTAATAACAGACAAAGTAAACTGCAAGTTAATGAGTATTTTTAAAGATAAAAGGGACTATTCATAATGATAAAAGAGTAAATTGATTAATAAGATAATTATACCTAATTAGAAGTAAAACAAAACAGGAAGTAAAACTTAACAGAATTAAAGGTGGTTTGCAAGTGATCTAACCAATTAGTTGCTTGTTTTGATTACTCTGAAGGCCTTTATGAGACCTTCTTTTTGAGCTCTACAAAAGCCAAGTTTTTGGGAGAGATCTTGGTGGTTCAAACTAGAGACATGATTTATGTTTGTGAACAGGGCTCATGGGAGCTTGCTGCTGGAAAGGCTCTGACTCCTGATACTTTCTTCACCCTTGCCTCACTCTTGTAATTTCTGATATCCATGAAAGTTGATGATTGTTTTACATCTGGTCTCTGGGCCCCTCAAATGTCTGTATAACAATAAACATTTGTTGTTCTCAATGACAAACAAAAAAGGAAACAGGGACTAAGCAACCATCAAGAATACAAACATACACATTTATGGGAATCTAAGAGAGAGAGAAAGTTGCAGAAAGAATATGTGAAGAAATAATGGCCAAAAACTCCTCAAATCTGATGAAAACCATGGATCTACACATGAAGTTCAAAGAATCCCCGTAGGATAAACTCAAAAGAGATTACCATTTTGAGACACATTATAATCAAACTGTGAAAAAACAAGGACAAAGGGGACTCTTGAAAGAAGCAAGAGAGAAGCAACTCATCTATTACAAGAAATTCTCAATAAGATTAAAAGCCTATTTTTCATCAGGAAGCATAAATGACAGGAGGAGCTGGGATGACATTTTTAAAGTGGTGAAAGAAAAAACAAAAACAAAAACAAAAAACTTGTTGACCAAGAATTCTACGTATGGCAAAACTATCCCTCAAAAATGAGGAGAAAATAAGAGATTTCCAGATAAACAAAAGGTAAGAGTTTGTCACTAGACCAGCCAGAAGAAATGCTAAGTCATTCAAATTGAAATGAAACGAAGCTAGACAATAAGTTAAAATCAGAAAAAAATAACACCAGATAGATAAATATAAAAGCTAGTCTTACTATATTTTTGTTTGTAACTGTATTTCCTTTATGACTTAAAAGACAAATGCATAACATAATAATTATAATCTATGCTAATGGGTACACAATGTATAAAGACGTAATCTGTGACAACTACAATATAAAGACAGGGAGGCAGAGTTGTACAGATTCACAATTTTTGTAGGCTATTTAAGATAAGTTGGTATCAATTCAGACAAGATTGTTATAAATTTAGAATGATAATTTTAATCACCAGGATAACCACTAAGAGAATAACTTAAAAATATACAGAAAAGGAAACCAGGAAGGAATCAAAACGGTAAACTAGAAAAATTCAATCAAACACAAAAGAAAGTAGTATCAGAGGAATTCAGGACAAAAATGATTAAGACTCATAAAACAAATCACAAAATGCAGAAGTAAGCCCTTTTGTTGTATGATAAAGAATTTGGCTTGTTTTTATCTCTGGCTCCTGGAGAGGAGCCTCTAAACCCTTGTACCTTGTAATTTCCCCAGTGATAGCAGTGTCTGTTATATAGAGTGCCCCTCAGAACAGATGTAAGTTTATGCTAACTGACTGACTCATGGTGGGCCCCTAGACAGTTTCAGGATGGGGGATGGAGGGTGGGGGGTGGGGTGGTGGTGGCTAGCTATGCCTAAAAGACCAACCAGATGATTAGAGGGCTGGTATTTTGAGCCACATATCAGCCTGACCTCCTGACCTTCAGAGAGGGATGAAGGGCTCCAGGCTGATTTCAAACAAGTGGCCAATGATTCAATCAATCACACCTATGTAATGAAGCCACAATAAAAACTCTGGTTACTTATGGCTAAAGTGAGATTCCTGGTTTGTGACAGAAAATGATGTGCTGAGAAAGTGATGCATGCTGAGGACACGAAAGCTTCACATTTGGGACCCAGACTTCTCCTATATCGTTTCTTTTGATTTGCCTTAATTTGTATCCTTTGTAAGAAAACTCTAATTGTAAAGATAGAGCTCTCCTGAGTTCTGTGAGTTCTACAAAATTATTGAGCCTAGGTGGTCATGGGGACCCCTGAATTTGTAGCTAGTTGGTCAGAAGTGTGGGTGGTTGAGGAAACTCCAAGCTTGAAGCTTGCGTCTGAAATGAGGTCAGTCTTGTGGGGGACTGTACCATTAACTTATGAAATCTGACCTAACTCTGGGTGGTTAGCATCTGAATTGCATTGCACCTTATCAGTCAGTACCTTAAACATACATGAATTAAACCGTTCAAGTGAAAGGCAGAGATTGGCAGAAAAGGTAAAAAGAAACATGATCCAATTATATGCTATCTAAAAGAGACTCATTTTAGATCCAAAGACATAAACAGATTGAAAGAGAAAGGACAGAAAAAGATATTCAATGCAAATAGTAACCAAAAGAGAGCTGGAGGAGCTATACTAATATTAGACAAAATAGACTTTAAACCCAAAATTGTTATAGGTGACAAAGAAGGACACTATGTTTTGATAGAAGAGTCAATCCATCAAGAAGATACAAAAATTATAAACATATACACACTTAACAGAGCCTGAAAATATATGAAGCAAATATTTATGTAACTGAAAGGAGAAATAGGCAAATTTACAAAAATAGGTTAAGACTTCACTACCCCACTTTCCATAATGGACCTACCAGGATAGCAATAAAAAAAGTGTTTAGTGAGAATGTGAAGACCCTGGAACCTTCATACACTGCTGCTGATATAAAGTGATGCAGCCACTGTGGAAAACAGTTTGACGGTTCCTCAAAAATATAAACATAAAATTATCATCTGACCTACTTCTCCTAGGTATATAGCCAAAAAAACTGAAAAACAGGTTTTCAAATAGAAACCTGTACACAAATGTTCAGAGCAAAACTATTCACAACAGTTAAAAGGTGGAAACAACAATTGATGAAAGGATAAGCAAAATCTGGTATATACCTATACAATGGAATATTATTTAGCCATAAAAAGGAATGAAGTACTGATACAAGCTACAATAAGAATGAACCTTGAAAACAGTATATTGAATGAAAGAAGCTAGACACAGGTCATAAATATATAATTTCATTCGTAGGAAATATCTAGAATAGACAAATCTATAGAGACAACAAGCCAATAATGGTTGCCGGGAGCTGAGGGGAATGCGGAGTGACTACTTAATGGATATGGAGTTTCCTTTTGGGGTAATAAAATTGCTCTGGAACTTGATAGTGGTGATAGTTACACAACACTGTAAATATAGTAATGCCTCTGAATTGTATATTTTAAAATGGTTAAAATAATAAATTTTATGTTACGTGTATCTTGCTACAATAATTTAAAAATCTGTGCAGTTTTTATTCATTTATTCAACCCAGGGCAGATATAACCAAAAAGAAACCAAAAATAATCAGGAGACATGTGCTACATACCTGTTAGTGCTGCTGGTTTGGATAGTGTACTATATTGGTTTTGTGTAGATATCATACTTTGACGTGGACTTAGTGTTGGTGATGCAACAAGTGAAAGCTCCTCAATAATGATAGTGCTTTTGGGATGATTCTTGGGAAGTTCATTTAATCTCTGTTCTAATGAATACTTTAAAAGGTCCAACTTCTGACTTGATTCATTAAATCTTGCTTGAGCCTTAAACAGGGAAAAGACAATTGTTGTCACTTAAATAGCTACATTATTTGAATAATATATTAAGTTAAAATTTTTCATTTAAAATTACTTCTGAAAGTGCTTTTCTGTCTGTTACTTTTCCTGAGCCAAGTAGTTTCATTACATTCTTTGCACCTTCTGCTACTGCAAACTCTATCCTAAAATGATGCCTTAATTCTTCCATCCGAAGTTCAAGAGGACTTATGACAGGTTTTGCTAGAGGAGAAAAAAAAACAACTTAATTGAACCATTTACTTGACTTTCTAATATGCAGTGATTAAAACTCATAAAAAAATGAATTTTTACAACATTAAAAGTTAGTTCTTAAAGCAATAAACACTGGATACTTAACAGATACAATGTTGAGATAGCCTTTTTTAGATCAAAACTCAGTTAAACTCTCAAGATAAAAAAACAACCATAATGCTTCCTCCTCCTTAATTTTAAACCACTGCTTCTTTCTTACATAAAATTTATTTAGTACCATATGCCCATAATACTAAGAATGACAATTTCTATTCCATCACCATTATCAAAAGCCAATTCATTGGTCTGGACTGCCTGAAGAATCTGCATTCGGATCACTTCTATTTTTGTCTTGCTGTCCTGGAGCAGCTGCTGAGCTGTGCCATGGAGTTTCCGATCCTATTAAAAATAAGTTTGAAAAGGTAATCAATAAAAAGACAAAACATTTTCATAGCTTCTAAATAAGATCAATTGATATCAACAAGTAAAAAACAACAATTAAAAGAACACTGTGAGCACTAAAATATATATACTTGTAGATACATTTATTTAAAAAAAACATCAAATGGATAGGGTGATAAAAGAGAAAAGCAACTCCGTTAGTTAAAACAATTTGAGAGAAAGCAAGTGAATCTTACTATTGATTAAAAAAAAACATTCCAAATTCACATTTGTACTTTTCTTTCTTTGCTTTATACAAAATACAAATAATTTTCCTGTGCCATGGTCAATAACTACTTAGAAGCACTGTATATGATGGATGGATGCCTCAGTGACTCAGCCTAAAAATTTTAGAAAATCTCTTCCTCTCCCATTACTATAATTATAGTTAAATTTTCATGGAGCTTCACATATGCAGGCACGTTTTAAAAATAGTTAACCATAGATAATATTCATGCTCCCCTAATTTCTGATAAAGGAAACAGCATTTGTCAACACTGGAGATAATGAGAAAGGTCTTTAAAAATTGCTGAATGTCAAAAAATGAGCCATTCTCGATAAAGCTGGGTTGGAAGTTATAGTGAATAAACTTGTCATCTCTTAAGAATTTAAGGAAGGTCCTGAATCAAGTGAAATAATGTTACTGTTGTATCTCAGTTTGGTTTCAGTAACACTGAATATTACTGACAATCACAAAAAACTTACCATTTTTAAAACTGTGGTAGACAAAATAATGATCCTCCCAAAGATGTCCATATCCTAATCCCTGGAACCTTGTGCATATGTTACTTTGCATGGCAAAGGGGAATTAAGATAGCAGATGGAATTAAGGTTGTTAATCACTCAGTCTTAAAATACAGGGATTATCCTGTTGGGCCCAATGTAATCACAAGGGTCCCTAAATGTGGAGGAGGGAGGTAGATGAGGAGGTCAGAGTGATGTGAGAACTAAACCTGCTACTATGAAGCCAGAAGAAGAGGGCCATGAGCCAAAGAATGTGGGCCTCTAGGAGCTAGAAAGTCCAGGAAAACGAATTCTCCCCTACGTCCTACAGAAGGGAACACACCGTCAGCACCTTGATTTTAGCTCAGGGAGATCCATTTCAGACTTCTCAATTACAAAGTTGTAAGATAATAAATTTGTGTTGTTGTACGCCACTAAATTTGTGGTAATTACAGCAGCTATAGAAAACTAATACAGAAATTTTTTTCTCAAAAGTTTTATATGAGAAGTAACAGAAGTTAACGCTATGTCCTGCTTAGACAGTCACATTATTTATCAAAATTTAGTAGGCTTCAATCCACAAAAAATGAAATGATAAATAAAACTGAGCATCAAGTTAGGAAGTTCTTATTCACAAGAAAGGCCAATTTTTACATATCATTTAAGCATCTACTTTTATCACTACTAAGGCAGTCAGTATTAATTTGGAAATAAAATAACACACAATCAACCTGGATTCGCCAGGATTCTTAAGACTAGGAGCTAAGAGACAAGCATCAGATGCACAGCATCATTTCAATAAGTCAAACACACACACAGTACTATGACACTGAATAAATAAAGGGCAGGATGGAAGAGATATATATGGTAGGAAAGACAATATTGCTATTATTTAAGAGAAAAAAAGAAAGTGAGCTAAAATATATTATGTTAAACACCAAACTAGTTTAATATACAGTGGAGGAAAAAGCAATTAACAAATTTATGAATTTTTCTTCCATTTCTTTCTTGCTTCCAAGGTCAATCATTTAAGAACTTACAGCCAGATTTTGTTCTTTATTAAATAAAGTATTTATATTTCATACTAAGGAATTGGACTCTTGGTTTACTAAGTCCCTTAAATATTAATTTATACCATAAAGAAGTAGAAGCACACACACACACACACACACACTCACTCTCACACACAATATTTGTTAATTATGCTTTACCAGTAAGGATACTATCTTGAATTTGGTGTTTAGGACTTATTTTACATGCCTTTATGAATACACCTATTCACCTTTCAAATTTAAAATGAAAATACTTTTACTTTGATCCCTCCTTCTAGCCAGTATTAGGAACATTAGACAAACTGAAGATTTGAAATAACTTTTCTATTTCTTTGAGACCAGAGCAGAGTAATAGAAAAAATTAGTATTCCAAAGCTCCTAATTTAATGGGATAAATATGTTTTGCAATCAGAGAGACTTGGGCCCAAATCTTAAATTGTATTTGTAAAACTGGGTTAATTACTTATCTTCTATAAGATTTAGGTTTCTTGAAGAAATTATGTAAATGGGGATACCACTCTAAAATACAGAGCTTTTGCATGCATTAGATAAAACTAAAATTATATTGCCTAGCACATGATTGGCATTAAAATGCTCTCTTTGAGAGCAATAAAAATCACAATTACCTTATTTAATGAAGTTCTAATGTGAAAGTATAAATACTAAGTAAACTATATAATACTGTACTTTTCAACTAAGCAACTCTTATTAGTTTATCACTATGTGAAAAGACAGTAGTCCTGTTATTTATTTTTTTGGAAATATTTATTTCTTAAGTATTTCAATTGAACATGCAAGGAAGAGCATTTGTATTTCATTTTAAAAGTAAATGAACTTTCCCACACAGACTTCTGGAAGATGTGCACAGATATCAAAGTATGATGAAGGCTTTTAAAACTGACATCGGATATTACCTGTGAAAGGCAATTTACAATTACTACATGTCAGTCTTATGCTTTCGGCATTCAACAAATTTTTATCATCAGTTTTATGCTTTCAGGCATTCACTTCATTTTTTATTAACCACCTAAAATGTTCAAGGTAAGAGCTAAGGTCCAAAATATATGAGCTGGTTTATGTATTAGAGAAATACTGGTTTATGTATTAGAGAAATACTATGCTAAGACTTTGGAAAGATTTTTATATACATTAGGTTGAACCATATGAAAATGCCAATGTCTGACTGATTTTGTACAGCAATGGTTCAAAATTTAGTCTATATGGTTCAACCTAATAGACTAAAGTCATTACCTATTGTTAATTAGCACTCTATAATGCCCGATAGTTATATTTGGAATGTACAATATTTTATCATTATAAATAAAAAGCACCGATTTTATAATACTTTCAAATTATATATTTATTTTATAAAAATAACTATTTTTGTTTTGCAAATCTAAGTGGGATATTATAATGAACTATATCACACACACACCTTTCATAAGTAAATAACATTATCTTTATTTTTCCATCACATATGTATGGCTTACTTTGCATGTGTTAAATGTCATCACATCCAGTGAAAACAATCAGTTACAAGGCTACCCTATAAAACTTACAGTTTTATTTAAGAGATACAGATAATTATTGTGTATCAGCGGGTTGTAAGTAGCCAAAGAAAAATTCAAAGAAAGATAGGATCAATTTTAGCTAAAGGAATCCAGAAAAGTTTTGTGGGTTACTTATATAGATAAGATTGTAACATTTCAAGATTGGAAGATTGGGGAGAAGGAGGCCTGGAGAAACGGTCAGGTATTTTCAAATGAGGGAAAAGTATGAAAAGACTTGGGAGCATTTAAAAACAGGAAAAAAACTGACACAGGCTAGTAAGAATCCCAAATTTTAATAAACAGTTTGTCATCTAAATATATGAATGGGAAACATTTTCAACATGTCTTTCAAGCCCTCGGAGATTATTCTGAAAACTAATGATGCTACTTAGAGCCATGAAATTTAATTCTGTTGATAACATGATAAAAAAAATTGATTGTGTAAATTAAAATTTCAGGTAGTGGTATGCAGTAAAAGGGATAGGGAGACAGGGTTTGCTATTTTTCAGAGGATAGTCCTAAAGAACTTGCTAACACAGTAGTATCTGAGCAGAGACTGTAATGAAGTCAGAGAGAAAGTCATGAAGGTACTTGGGAAAAGAGATGTCCAGGCAGAGACACAGTAGATGCAAAGGCCCTGGGGTAAGAGTGTGCTTGGTATGTTCAAAGGATAGCAAAGAAGCCAATACAGCCAGAGTGTAAGGACAGAGAATAGAAGTGTTTTAGAAGATAAGATCAGAAGGTAGTCAGGGGTACATCATGTATGAATTTGCAGAGTTATAGAAGGGACTCCAGATTTTGTTCTAAGCATGCTAGGAAAGCCACCAGAGGGTTTTGAACAGGAATGTAAATATATCTGACTTACCTTTTAAAACGACACTCTGGCTATAATATGTACTGGGGTAGTAATTTTGTCATATAGGATCCAATAGCCAGAGTTCTGAAGATGATTGTTTACTGCCAAACTGAATTAATCATCCCTGACTCCAAATTTACTCCCCACTGTGAATTACCTATTGTTGTGAAGGGCACCACCATTCACCGCTCTGACCATATAACCAACCTAGAATCATCTTTGACTCTGCCTTCTTCCTCAGATCTAGACACCACACATTTATTCTACCTGAATAGTTCTGACCCTGTCTTCTTTGCTTTCATTGCTGTTATAAAAGGGATGAAGCATGTGTAAGCTGGACTACTACAAAAGCCTATTTAAACTTGCTGTCTTTAGACCTGACCCTCTCTAATTAATTCTTCAAGTCTGAAGAAGATGGATATGAACTTTCTAAACTTTAATTCTGATTGTGTATTTTCTTTGCTAAAAGTCTTTCAGCAGCTCTATATATCTTATAAAATAGAATCTCAACTACTTAATTTGTCCAAAGTACTTTATAATCTGGTTTGTCTTTCAATTATGCTACACCTCTTACCAATGGGAAACAAAATAAAAAGTCCTATTGAAAACTCTACCAAATGGGAAACAAAATAAAAAGTCCTGTTGAAATCACCTAGAGGATTTTTCTCAAATAAAATGTGCCTTTCTGGAGATTCAGATTTGTTCTCCTGTAAGGGCATGGCCTTTCATTGAAAACGACTACTAGAGTTGATGACTGTTACTATTAAAAGTGCATTCTACCTACTCTCAGATATGCTGGATAAGAAATAAGTCAAGGGCCTCTGCTATAGCCATACAAAAGTACTTCCATTTCTTATAACAAGCCATTCTATTCCACAGTTCCTCACCCTGTATATACTGGGTTTACCTACATCACCATCCTAGAAGTAATTCCTTCTTCAACTGCAAATCATCCTTAAAACCATATACTAAGACTTTAATGATTTCTATGGCAGTTAAATGATTCTTTTCTACTGTGCTTCTAAAGTAACTTCTATACTTGTATACCACTATTATATACTGTAATTATTTACATGTTATACTTCCTTTTTAAATAGTGGGTCTCTTGAAAGCAGGATATTCTCTGTTGAGTACCTACTATGTATAAGGCACTATATTACAATACATTCATACTCATTCATACTCCAGAGCCCAGCATAATAGCTATCAAACTGTTAAGTCCTTAATGAAAAAAATTAAATATCTCACATAATTACAATTTACAATTATCCCATATCTCATAAAGATACACTATGACCCTATGAGAGGCTTAAAGATGAGAAACAAAAATTGTTAAGTCCAAATATAGACAGAAATAACTAGCAGGCCTACCTACTTCAGAAACTACAGCAGCTGTTAATATGACCGGACCTCCACTTGAACCTTCTCAAATTAATGAATCTCCTAATTAAAAATATAAGCTATTGGAAAATTGCCTATTTGTTTTAGCAGGCTATTCACAGCCCTGTTCATTTTGGACCTGTGGTTATCATAAGTTATCTGTTTTACTTTTAATATGTCCATAACCCTGCTCGATTTGGGGGGTGGTATTAAGACCACTCTGAAAATACGGTGAAGCCTATATGGCCTTCTCATTAATCCATCTATCAACATACACACTCACTTTTCCTATAACTTCAGAGGGCTCATGAATCTCTCAATCTAATCAACCCAAGATTTAAAAACCTTACACCAGAGGGTAATAGTTGTGTAAATCTAATTTAAAAATACTCAGTATAATATGGTGCATTCACAGTTCCAAGAACACAGTATTTGCCTTTAAAAAAAAGTCCAAAATAACACTTGATAAAGATTAAAAAAAAAAAAATCCCCAAACAAAAGGTTAATACTAAAAATAAAAACAGAAAAACCAATGCTACCACACATAATAAATGTTCAAAGTTAGGGGAATAATATGCTATCAAGTATTGTATCATATATGTATCAAGTAGCAACATATTTTTCTAAGAATTTAAAAATTCTTTTGAAATACAGCATATAATCTAATTTTCATAATTAATGTTTAAAAATCTTATTTATAAAATAAACACAATTCTCTTTTTTCTGTAGGTTCTCAAATTTTATTTAGGTGCTAGGTATGGTACATGGCTCCAAGCAAAGATTCCCCCCTCATCCCAATTTCAAATTCTTCCTAAACTAAAAAAAAAACCTGCAAAATAAACAAAAACCCCACCTCAACTTGCATTCTGAAATTACTTAAGAAATATATCTATTAAAATATGGAAGAAACATTGATGCGCAGAGGCAAGAATCTTTGAAATTAATGAGCTGTGAGTAGAAAGGTGGATTTATTATAAAATCCACCTTTCTAGGCCTTTTTGGAAATGATACAACTATAGAAGCCAAGATTATATAGAACTTCATGATAATCTGCATCACTGGTTCTCAACATTTTCTCTTCCACGTTATACCTTAGAATAAGGACACATTTGCATTAGTAACAACTGCTCCCCATGACACTGATTTTTAATTAGGAGTTTATATACCCATAACAGATTCCCCAAGAATCCATACTGCAGATCTAGTCTAAACAATCACTAATGCTAGAATGCCCTGTCTTTTCATTTGTCCTTTCCTAAAAACCTGTATGTAGTTATAGAAAACTCATTAGAGCCTAAATTTTTAAAAATAAACTTTGTGTTTTGGAACAATTGTAGAATTCCAGATAAGTTGCAAATATGGAAAGTTCCTATATACCCTTTACCAATAGTCAAATTTTTTCTTGATTGGTTTAGGTAGAAATAAGCAATTAAAAAAGTAAATCAGATGGAGAAAGACAAATACCATATGATTTCACTCATGTGGAATCTAAAAAACAAAATAAATGAACAAACAGAACAGAAACAAACTCATAAATACAGAGAACAAAATGATGTTAGCCAGATGGGAGGGGGATAGGGGACAGGGTGAAAAAGGTGAAGGGATTAAAAAATACAAATTGGTATTTATAAAACAGTAATGGGGATGTAAAGTACAGCATAGGGAAAACAGTCAATAATATTTTAATTATGTATGGTGCCAGGTGAATAGTAGTTTTATTGGAGGGATCACAGTCCTAAGTTATACAAACGTCTAACCACTATGTTGGATACCTGAAACTAATATTGAATGTCAATTGTAATTAAATGGTCTCAGAAATAAAAATATAGTGTTTAAACAGCAAAATCACAAAAGCACAAAAATGCAAAAAAAAAAAAATGGTACTATAATAACTAGACCATGAAAAGGATACTTATTTACAGTAGAAGAGCTTATACAAGAAGGCAGAGCGTCACCTTGTTCAACCTCATCTATGAACATGCACACCGGATAACTCAAATTTTTTGCCCCTCTGCAACATGTTCATGAATGACTGAAAGTGCCACCAGTACTGATGTCAGGAAAACAAATAAGTTTTAAGGGTAGGTGAATTCACAGTATTCACACTATGAATAAAGAGGACTGACTGTATACATTTACATTTATTTACTGTACCTACCTTTGAAGATCCATTTGAATACATCTGTATCATGTTCTCTGCACCTTGTTTTACTTTAAGTTCTATATCCAATTGTTTCTGTAAGGCCATCAATCTATTATTGCTAGTAGAACAACGAGGGTCACTATTGGGAGTGTCTGGAGTCCTTGGGCAATCTGTAAATTATACAGTATGTTAAAATTACTTAACTAGGACCAACTGATGTTTAAAGAAGCTAATATTTTCAAAGAAAAAGAATTATAGGGTTTGAGATGAGCTTCAAGTCATCTAAATGGAATTTCCTTATGCTTACAGATAACACAAAAATTCAAGTCAAGAAAATATTTAAGTAGAGTTGCAAAACTATCTGGCAGAGATACTGTAGAAGTGATTACATTGAGTCTTAAGCTCAGATAGCTCATTGCCCAAAGTTCTTTCAACACTATTATTTTTAAATTAAGTCAAATCAATTTTACTAGTCAATTCAACAACTAAATTCTCTATTCATTATCTGATTGGTTAGAGAACAAAGCATGTTCAAATATAATGCATTAATTAGTAATAACCTAAGCATACACATAAAAGCCTTCACATTTTGTTTTCTACTATGGGGATGTTCAGTCACAGTGGAAAATGTTTCAAGGATATCGATTGAATGGTTTCATAGTGATGATAGGAGGCTGCGTAGGAAAACCAAAAATTTAAGTCCCCGGCTTCTCATAAAGCATACTGTGAAGCTTCTATTTTAAAACAAACATAAAAACTTCAAGTAGAGCCCACAGAATTATTCTGGATAATCCATTATTGTTGAAACACTAATAATAATCCTACCATGTAACCAAAATTCTTCATATTGAAATTCATTATTTTGTGTTTTAGCTCCACTAGGTCCCTTATTAAAAAAAAAAAAAAAAAAAAGGCTAGCAGACCTGGTTTAGTTTTAAGTAACTTGGTAATCGGTAATCACTGGAAAACTGTCTAAACTGTAAGTTACTTAAGCTTTGTGCTTCAAGGTTCCCTCCTCTCTGCAATAAAAGATGATGTGACTTATTGACTTTAATGAATATGCTTCATATTTAGCTTTATACTAATTTTTAAAATTCACAAGTTCAAAAATATTTAAACATAATTCATTAATTAACTTACAAAAATACAAATGCTATGCTAGATATTGATGTAAACTAATACTATTTTATCATTTATATACCACTTTACAAGGTGTAAGTTCTGATCTAAGTGCTTTATAATATATAAATTAATTCTCAGGAACAGCCCTGTAACAAGCATTACCCCCATTCTACAGAAAGAAAACCAGGACACAGAGAGGTAACTTGCCCAAGGTCAAATAACTAGTCAATTCTGTTCCCAAGTCTACCTTAATAACTGCTGTGCTATTCTGCTACCTTTTTGCCATTTAAAAGCCTTGTGAACAACTATACTAGGCTCTGTGTGTACACTTGTGTACTTACATATATAACAACACAATTATACACACACAAATATGTATATATGCATATTAATTCTTAAAATATCCTTTTGAGACACATATTATCCACATTTTACTCATCAGGAAACAGGCAGTCACACAGCTATTAGTTGGGATTCATGAGGAAAGGTTTCTATTATAACGGAATTCCCCAAATTACAGAACTTGATTTTTTAAGTGACATATTCTTATAGAAAACTGATATAAAAGGTAGACAAGATTTAAGATCAGGCTCACAAAGGAACTACTTAACGTATTGCTATGGACAGAATGTTTGCTATGGATAAAATTCGTATGTTGAAGCCATAATGTAAAGGTATTTGGAGGTGAGGCCTTTGGGAAGTAATTAGGTCATGAGGGCGGTCTGTCTTTGTCATGTGAGGATACAGTGGGAAGATGTCCTGTACAAACCAGGAAGAGGGCCTTCACCAGAATTCTGACCATGCTGGCACCTTGATCTCAGAGTTCCCAGCCTCCAGAAACTTAAGAAATAAATTTCTGTTGTTTAAGCCACCCAGTCTATGGTATTTTGTTAAAGCAGCCCAAACTACAACACACACATACTCGTATATATACAGTATCACAGTGGTTAAGAGTGCCTACGTTCCAATCTCAATTTTGGCACTGAGATTCAGTACAAACTATGTAATACGGAATGAGTTACTTCACAGTGCTATGCTTCGTTTTCCTCATCTGTTAAATCTACCTCAGGATTGTTGTGATTACGTAAATTATGTGTAAAGAGCTTAGAAAAGAAAGGGCATGGTGCATAATAAATATTCAATAAACATTAACTAGGAGTAGTTGCTGTAGGAAGTATATAAGTATATCTCTGTTGAGTCCATAAATTAACTGCCCATTATAGTAATGATTGAACTGTTAAGTGTATTCAGATCTGTGAACAGTAAGGTTTTCTTCCTTTATTATTACATAAATGATACAAGACTCCTATAAGAAATCAAAATCACACAAAATTTGGTATATAATTTGTAATCACATTTTAAAAAAGAACTGGAATGCATTTAGAGCAGAAGGCCCTCAGTTGAGAAGAGTATGGAAATGTGTTATTTGCAAAATAGTTGATGGTGTTTATCCTAGGATGAGAAACAAATGATTCTTGTCTAAACATTTAAACATTTGTCTATGAAAAAGAAGTTGTTCATTTACTATTTCTCCACAGGGAAGAGAATTACAATCAATGGGTAAAGGTGGTAAGGTCAGAAATTTTATCACAGGATAAAGAGAAATTCTTTATGTTTTGAGTTATCTAGCAATGAAATGGTCTGCCTTAAAATTAATAAAATCCCTTGTCTCTGGAAGCATTTACATAGACGTTAGATTATAATCTATTAAAGATGCTATATAAGAAATTCTTACACATTGAAGCAGGTTGTACTAAGACATTAAATACTATTGATTCTAATAGTCTGAATTTGTAATCTAACACTACAATATCTATTAATAACACTGTTCCTATGGAAAAATATGTTCTCAGTTTTATTAATAATAAGGATTACAAGACTTAAGAAATAACAATGAATGGTAATAGTTCTTGAGGTCAGAATGCCTTGGTTAAAATCCTGTGATTGCTACTTATTGGTGTGGTCTTGATTATATACTTACTTAACATCTCTGTGTTTCAGTTTCCTCAGTCACAAACTAGGGGTTACTGTGAAGAAAACGCCTGTATAGTGAGTGGTTAAGCCAATGTGTAGGGCTCAATAAAATTACATGTCAGGGCTCAGTTAAGAAGTTGGTATTAGGCCGGCCGAGTGGCTCAGTTGGTTAAGAGCTTGCTCAAGAGTTTGAGCTCTGAGCAACAGCGGTTCGAGTCCAGCCCGAGCCGAGCAGCCGCTGAGCTGCCAACAGGTAGCAGGATGGCTCAGCTTAAAAACAAAAAACAAAAAACAAAAAACAAAAACAAAAAAAAACTATACCTCATGATTAAGACTAAAGACAACTCTATATTAGCTGCATCTATTGTTCTAAATACCAAACCAGTTCTTTTGAGGGGAAGAGGGGTGTGTTACAATAATTGTTCATACTTTCAACCTTCTAAATATTGTCATACAATTCTAAAATGTATGTTATACAAATTCAATAAAAAGATTTTAATATATATATATATTGTTTATATCCTTGATCAAAGAGGCCTCAAATAAAGTCCCACCTTCATAGCTAGGGATCAAAGGCCTTATGCTAACTAGCTGTAAGCTAACTTTCCATTACTACTTTTCTGTCAAATTCTATATTCAGTTAAAAAATAAAATCAGTATCTCTCTACCTCTAAAAAATGCAAAGCACTTGCCTTCCTCAATACTATTGTTAACTCAGCTTAGGCATTATTTTCTTCAGGAAACCTCTAATCATCCCCCAATCTAATCTGGTGCCCTTTCTAATATGTCTTCAAAATACATTCCCGACTCCTGTCCATTGAAATATCCATAATACAGTATTGTAATGATGTATTTCATGTCGATTTTCCCTCTGAGACTATAAGCGTCTTGAGTGCTGGGACTTATTTTCAACTATTAGGTTGTTGAAAAAGTCATGATGTATTTTTTCTATGTTTTTCGTTGCAAAAATGCATCATGACTTTTCTGACAACCCAATATTTTAATGGATGAGTTTACTAGATTAGATAATAGAAAAATAGAAGATCAGTACTGAAAAATAGTAAGTTTAAAAAAGGAGGAAAGACAGAAAATGAGAGGTTAAGAGACACAGAGGGCAAAAAAACCTACAACATAACTATATCTTATTGTGTTTTGGAAGAAAAAAAAATAACAATGTTGCAAAGACAGTATGTGATGAGATAATTACTGCAAATTTTTCAGAACTTATACAAGTTACCAATCAACAGATTCAAGATATCGAATCAACTCCAAGCAGAAATATACATACAGCCCCGACTTAATGATGACTTAACTTATGATATTTTGGCTTTATGATGGTGTGAAGGCAATATGCACCTTTGAATTTTGATCTTTTCCTGGGCTAGTGATATGTGGTGAGATACTCTCTAATGATGCTGGGAAGCGGCAGCAAGATACAGCTCACAGTCAGCCATGTGATCATGAGGGTAAACAACTGACACTCTACAGTGTACTCATTGTGTTAAATGACTGTGCCCCACTGTAGACTAGTATAAGTATTCTGGGCATGTCTAGGGAAACAAGTCTAAGCTATGATGTTTGGTAGGTTAGGGGATTAAATGCATTTTTGATTTAGGATATTTCTAACTTAGTGATGGGATTATCGGAATGTAACCCTATTGTAAGTCAAGGAGCATCTGTATAGTGAGGGAAAAGCAAAAAACAAAAAAACCCCACACCTGGACACATCATGGTAAAATTTCAGAAAAATCAGAGAAAATTTTAAGAGCAGCCAGAGAAAGGGTGCCTTAAAAGTAGCTACTGTTAGAGTGACAGCAGACTTTTCAAAAACAACAATGAAAGCTGAAGAAGGTAGAATAATGGTTTCTTAATGTAAAGGATATAACTACCAATTATATTGAAAACTCAATGAAAATACCTTTCAAGAATGAGGACAAAATGATAACACTAATGGACAAAGCCGGAAAAAAATATTACAAACATAAACTCTTAAAAAGAAATCCTAAGGGAAGTACTTTAAGAAGAAGAAAAGTGATACAAACTGGTACATCAAAAGAGAAATAAGGAATGAAGAACAAAGAAAATGGTTAATACATTAGTGACTTTAAATGATCACTGTATAAATCAATAAAAAAGTAATGAAAGGGTTTTTAAAAAACCAAATTAAAATTAAGGCAACAACAATATATGTCAAGATATGGGTAAATAGAGGCATTCTAAGGCCTTTGAAATGTATGGAGATGGGTAAAAACAGTGATTAACACTATAGCCTTTGATAAGTATGCATGTTGGACTGTGTAAATAAACCAAAATTTCTAAAATAATTGACTGATGTTTAAAAATACTACAAAAATGGCAAGAAAGGGGAGAAAAAATATTGAAAGCATAAAATAAGTTATTAAAAATAAATCCAAATATATCAGTAATTATTTAAACATAATGGACTAAACAATCCAGGTAAAAGACAATCATTAGACTGGGTAACAATAAATGAAAAAAAGCACATCCAACTATATGCTATTTATAAGAGATATATTTAAAACATAGTGATATAAAAATTAAGTGAATGAAAAAGAAAAGATATTTCATGCAATCAGTAACCCCAACCCCCAAACTATATTAATAATAGACATACTTTGAGGCACAAAGATAAATGGAAATAAAGTCATTTCATAATGACAAAAGGTTCAATTTATCAGAAAGATAATATCAATTTTAAATATTTAGGTACCCAATAACAATGGCCACAAAATAAAGCAAAAACTGGCAGAATTAAACAGAAAATAGCAACTCCATATTCTACTAAATATTAACTCAATGTTTTTGGTAATTAATAGAATAAGCAGATAAAAATTAAATTTTTAACCTATAAACAAAGAACATGCAACAAGTGAAGAATATGCATTATTTTTAAACACACACAAATCACTGAAAAACTTGATTATATATGGCCATAAAACAAATTTCAGCAAATTTCAAGGGACCACAGTATAATTAATCAAGAAATCAATAAAGGATAACTAGAAAATCCTCATATGCTTAATAACTAAGAAACACACATTTAAGTAACTAATAGGATGATGAAGACACAATGGAAATGAGAAAATACTTCAAACTGAGTAACTAAAATTTTAGGGATATCAGCACCATGGCAGTATAAGACAGATGTCCCTCCTTTTTAAACAATGAATTAGACATTCATTAATGAGCAAAAGTGCCTTTGTGGAATTTTAAGTTATCTAGCACTATAAGCCAGGGGACCTGGGAGGAGTCTTACCCACCTTAGCATCTGGTAATTGGCAGACAGAACTCAGGATGCATCAAAGACATAAAAATAAGCCCTGATACCATAAAACTCCTAGAAGATGTAGAGAAGAAGCCCTCAACATTTGTCTCAGCAATGAGACCTAACGCACAGGCAATAAAAGCAAAAATAACCTCAATCTACTTCAGACTAAACAGGCTCTTCACAGCAAAAACAATTAACAAAATTAAAAAGCAATATACAGAATGAAAGAAAATACTGTACTTGCCAATTATCTATCTGACAAGGGATTAATACCCAAAATATATTAAAAAACTGATACAGTTCAATAACAAAAATATAATCTGATTGAAAAATGGGCAGAGGAACTAAAACATTTTCCCAAAGACATCCCAAATGACTAAAAAGTACATGAAAAGAGCTCACATCACTAATCATCAGGGAAATGCAAATCAAAACCACAATGAGATGTCACCTCACACCTGTTAGAATGGTTATTATCAAGAAGAGATAACAAATGTTGTTGAGACTGTAGAAGGGAACACTGGTATACTGTTGTTGGGAATGTAAATTGGTGCAGCCACTATGGAGGTTCCTCAAAAAATTAAAACTAGCACTACCATATGATCTAGCAGTCCCAGACCTGAGTATATATCTATGTATTTAAGGGAGATGGAAACAGAATATCAAAGAGATATATGTACCCTCATGTTTACTGTGGCATTACTCACAATAGCTAAGATATGAAAACAACCTAAATGTCCCTCAATAGATAAATGAATAAGGATGTGGTACACACACACACACACACACACACACACACACACACACACACACACACACACACACACACACACACACACACNTGGAATATTATTTAGCAATGAGAAAGAAAGAAATTCTGCCATTTGCAACAACATGAGAGCTTGAGGGCATTATGCTAAGTGAGATAAATCAGACAGAGAAAGACAAATATTGGATGATACCACTTATATGTGGAATCTAAAAAAACCAAGATCTTGTAAAAACACAGAGTTGAATGGCGCTTACCAGAGGCTGGAGGGTAGGGAAATTGGGGAGATGTTTTTAAGGGTACAAATTTAGAACTAATAGATAAGTAAGTCCTGAAAGCTAATGCAAAGCATAGTGATTATAGACAATAATACTGTATTATAAACTTCGAAGTTGCTAAGAGACTAGATCTTAATTGTCCCACTACAAAAAAGAAATGATAATTATATGACATGAGAGAGGCGTTTGCTCTATTGATAATCATATTGCAATATATAAATGTACCAAACCAGTATATTGTATATCTTAAACTTACACAATGTTATATATTAACTTTCAATAAAAATAAATTAAAAACTTTTACATATCAAAACTTTTGTGATGCAACTAAAGCAATACATAGAGGATATTTATAAACCTCGAATGAATATATCAGAAAAGAGAACAAATTTAAAGCACTAAGTATCTATCTCAGTTAGTTTAAAAAAATAGCCAAATAATTCCAAAGAGAATGGGAAAAGGAAGTAATAAAGATTAGGGCAGAGATTAATAAGACAGAAACACACAAAAGAAAGGATCAGTAGAGTTAAATTATTTTTTTATGAAGGACGCAGACTAATACTATTACAAGAAAAGTGGTCAAGAAAAAAAAAATGAAGAACATACCAATTTAGTAATGAAAGGTGGACTGCTACTATAAATATATCCTGACTTTAAATGAATAATAGACTGATATTATAAATTATGTCAATAAATTTGAAAATTATGTAAAGTAGAGAACATCCTAAGAAACTATAATTTCACCAAAATAAGAAAAAATAACAATTACCAATAAATTTCAAAGTGCTACAAGATATCTCAAGTAAATTAGATTTGTAGAAGAATGTAGACGGTATTTGTAATCTTTAAGTACTGACGCTATAGGTTGACTAACTTAAAACCCTATGCTCAATGTCATTCTCTCTTGCTTAAAATAAGGGGCGGGTTACTGGGGGAAACAAAACTAAACAAAACAAAAAAACCACAAGATTTCTCAGTCTCACGTGCAGTTGGGGGCTAGAAGGCAGTGCATGGTGCATGTGGCCCAATCCCAGGACAGATATAACTAGACATCTGTAACTTTGTGCTTCTGAGAATGCTTTTGCTTTTCTGATAAAAAGAGGCTCAACAGGTTCTAATCATCCTGGTGGAATAAAGCTTGGGTTTTAATAAGCGCCCAAGAAAAGGCCTGGGGACTCCGACAGAGTGGGCAATCAGATCAGGAAAACCTGATTAAAGACAGGAACCTCAAAAGGTGCCATCCATAATGGCTGAATTATTTGTTCACTTGTCTTTGGTTTAGGATGACTAGGAGGAGTGGGAATGAGTATTCTTTAAAAATTCCTACTGCTCCACGCAAGTTGAAGCAGGAAATCATACTACCTATGTGGCCCTCCAAAACTTAAAGTTTAAATTTTATTTTAATTGATCTCAGGCTGGTACTGCTTCCAGGTATCTTACAGAAACAAATGCAAATTCTCTTTGAAACAAAGCACTTTAAATCCAGACCTGAAAGAATTCCCATAGGGAAGTTCCAGTGAAAATATACGCACAGGTAGAAATCACAAAGCTCTGATTAAAAAAGAAAAAAATCACCATGAATTTATAAGAGTAATGTGGCAAAGATTTTACCTATTGTCATTATCTTATACAGAATGTGAAAAAGTGTATTTAACATGTAACTCTAAATACAAGGAGTATCAAAAGAATGACGAGTAAGAGACTATCAAAAATTACCAAGATTAACAAAATAGAGCTTTGCATTAAAATGTATATATTAAAGCATCTATATTAGAAATACAATACATGTGGATCAAGAGCAAACTGGATACAGGCAAAAAGAGTAGTAGAAAAATGGAGATAGACTTGAAGAAATTATCATGCATCTAATTGGAATTCCAAAATGAAGGAGTGGAGAGAATACAGAAGGTGCAATACTCAAAGACACAGAGGCTAAGAATTTCTCATAATCAATGAAATACACAAATCCGATTCAGGAAACCCAGCAAATCCCAAGCAGTTCAAATGAAAGGAAATCTATACAATTATACTCAAAGAGCAGAACACTACTGACAAGGAGTATCTTAAAAGAAGCTAAGGAGAAAGAAAATGATAAACATGCAGGCAACTATAAACCAATAATGACTATATAAAATAATAACTAGATCTAATTTGTGGAATTGAAGATAAAATAATAGAACTAGAATATGGATAGCAATGGCTTAAAAGTCAGATGGAGTTAAGTAGATTGGAGTTAAAGTGTTCTAAGTTTTTGTATGGTGTGATGAGTCTAGTTGACAAACAGAAACCACACTAGATATTTTAAATAGAGGGAATACAGGAAATTAATTACATCACATATATCCAGGTATTGTTCACAAGACTGGAGACAAAATAGTGACAAAATTATTCTTCCAAAGAGCTTAAAGTCAGGTATTTTATATACATATACATTTTGCAATCTGTATGTACCTATATACATGGGTATGTGTGTCTATATATTCAAAAGTGTATGTGCATATATATGAATATTTTCAAATATGCTGCAAAGGTGAATTTTCAATATACCATATACACACCAATAATATACCCATATACCTATATATCCACCACCTATCTTCTGCCAACTAAACACATATACACATAGTACAGGTAAAAAAGAGCAAATGGTAAGGGGAAAAATGAGAAAATTAGATTAGGGAGCAGCAGAAGTTGAAGTAAGAGGCAGAGGCCAGATTATATGAAGCACATCTTTGTCATGCTACAAATTTGTATTGTATTCTGCAGGGAATGGAGAGCTACTGAAAGGTTTAAAGCAAGAAAACAAAGGATCAAATCTGAGTATTAGGTAAAAAGCATTGGTAGCAGCAGTGCTTAGGTTGGATGAGAGAAATAACTGGACTTGTAGGTGTTAGTAGTAAGAATGAAGAGGAGATGTAGATTTGACACCTATGTCAGAGATAGAGTCTATAGGGCTTGGTGACTTGACATACAGACTTACAATGGAGAGTGAAAAGTGAGAAGAAAGGAATGTATCTATAGTAAAAGTCAGATTTTAGTTATGGATTATTAGGGTTATGCCATTAACATAGAAAAGAAAGGGAAAATTTTAGAGGTAGTGTTCCAGGAAAGAAGAGTTCAATTTTAAACACGATGAGAGAGGCAAAGCCAATAGAACATTTGGGTAATATCTGTAAGTTATAAGACTATAAGGCTAGAAAACCCATCTTGGCTTGAGATACCACGCTGGTATAGTACCAGAAAATATAATGTGTTTAAAATCTCCCCAGGGATGAGATTTTCCAAGGCCATAATGATGAGTAAAAATGGAATTCATTAGTAGTTTCCCCAACAACGTGTAGAGCAACAGATATGATGTTTCTGGTGCTTTTGGTCTTTTCTTAAAACCACAACCGAGTAGTTGGATTTCAAGATGAATTAGTTCTAGAACATAGGAGCAATCAAGGTCCTTAGAACATTCCTGATTATGTAAGTAAGGCCCAAACCTTAAACTGGTTCCTTGATTCTCTTGAAGGTTAGTAATATAATTGAACTTAAGGGCTTTATTTCTCAGCCCCAGAAAAAACTTCCTCAGACTTTACTTACTTCCAAACAGTGGTTACCTGTTCAAAATTGGAAGAGCTTAGATGACTCACACTTGATCTTTCCTCAAGCTATTAAAGCCTTTTTTCACAAAACAGTCTAGAAAGGGCACACATAGTCTATCCTCCTTATTTTACAAATGACTAAAAACAAGGTCTAAAGGGGTTGCAAATGGTAAACAACCACACAACTATGTAATGGTCCAGCTGGGATGAGATCTCAGATCATAAAATCTTTGATCTTTCCTTTTATAGCCAGCTGACTCCCAATGCTCAATATTCATGAAGTACTTGAACAGCCTGAATGTCTACTTCTGTATCAAGGCTATTTACTGCACTAAAAAGAGAAGAGAAGAGAAGAGAAGAGAAGAGAAGAGAAGAGAAGAGAAGAGAAGAGAAGAGAAGAGAAGAGAAGAGAAGAGAAGAGAAGAGAAAAAAAGAAATATAGTTGAAATAAACCTAGCCAAATCTAAATTAAGAAAAGTAGTAGTATGTTAAGCACTAGTTTATTTAGCTCCTTCACAAACTTTCATCTATAAGTATCTTAGTTACTGTTCATTGGTCAACATTTTGGTTTTTGCTTGGTACTTATAAGTTGATGTTTTAAAAATAAACTTCTCCAGAATCTTGCCATTTGTTACAGTTATATTAACTGTTTATATTTCCCCTGAAATCTTAAACAGATAATGCTTACATTATAAAGTCATCTGGAACCCGGTCAGATTATAATGAATGCTCACTTATATTAATGGATGCTTAATCAGTTATTTTGATGTTTAATCAGCATGACTTTTGTCAGAAGTCACCAACTATAGTAATTTTGCTGAACTATTTTATTCCTAGTACAACCTCTGGTTTAGCCTTTTAAATATTTTACCACAAAAACATGGATAAAATTGTGGGCTATAACATTTTTTGTTTACGGTGAAATAAGCAACTTAGGCATTAAAAATTTCAGAACTGCTTGTACTTCTTATACTAGATCTTAATATTTGAAAACCACACATTTGTATCCATCTCATTGTAGGGAAGACTTCTTCATTCTGTACATAACTGTACCTAGGGCATGCACAGCTCTTTTGCACATCTAAAGCTGATGCTACTTTATTTTTCTTCTTCCCTCTGATTACAATAATGTATATCACCAACCACTATATACCTGTTAGACTGGTTAAAAATGTGTATTAACAATACCAAGTGCTAGAGAAGATGTGAAAAACTAGAACTCTCATACATTGCTGGTGACAATAAAAAATGATAGTTACTCTGGAAAACATTTTGTCAGTTGCTTATAATACTAAACATACCCTAACATATGAATTAGCAATCACACCTTTAAGCATTCACCAAAGTGAACTAAAATACATTCACACAAAAACCTGTTCACGGGTAAACACAGCAGCTGTACTGAAAATTGCCCCAAACTGGGAAACAACTCTAATGTTCTGTGTAAATGGATAAACTGGTACATCTATACAATGATTACTACTCTGCAATAAAAAAAAAAAAGAATTATTGATAAGTGCAAAAACCTGGAAGAATATCAAAAAGCAATATGTTGAGTGAAAAAAGTGAGTCTCAAAAGGTTATTATATACTTTATGATTCCATTTATATGATATTCTTGAAAAGCAAACTATGGTGACAGAACAGGCCAGTGGTAGCCAGGGGCTATGAAGTGGGGAGGGAGTGTGACTACCAAGGGATAGCACTGTTCCTTTGCCAGGCTGTGGTGGTGGTTAGAGGAACCTATACATTTATTAAAATTTATGGGAAGGTATCCCAAAAAAGAATCAATTTTACTGTGCATTAACTTTAAAAAAAAAGTATATCATCAAAGAATTCAAGTGCCAGGGATACAGATCATTTAATCTCACGATTTTAAACATAAGGAAATGAATCCAGGGGTGTCAAAAGTGATTTGCTAATTAACGGTCACTTACTAATTAACGGCAATCCTTTCCTTAAGAGTTCACAACTTAACACAAAACATTTACCTCAAAATGGGAAATTCATTCAGAAATAAAATGTAGAAATGACATAGCCAGCCAGGTCACAGATTCCACACTTACTTTAATACATATAAATTCAACTATAATTTCTATGCCACATTTAGGTGGACAGATAAAAAAAAGTAAAATTAAATTCTTCTGTTTATTCAAGAAAGACTTCATAAACTGAACTTCTGTCATTAAGGAAGAAAACTCCCGGGACGGCTGAGTGGCTTGTTGGTTAGGAGTTGGCTTGGGATGCCAGCTCTGAGCAGCGGGGCCCTGGTTCGGATCCCACATGAGGGCCAGTGACGCTGTGCCCTCTATAGCTAACATGATGAACAACAGCTCAACCTGAAGCTGAGTCACCAACGACGGCATGGGCTGCAGTGGGCTGCCGTAAGCTACCGTGAGTAGCGGGGAGCCGGTGTGAGCTGCCATGAGCAGCCGTCCAATGGCCGGCAATTGATCTGCCTCAGCCAGGAAGAGTGCAATGATCACAATACCAACATGAGCCAGTGAAGCGGCGTCCTCCACGACTAGATTGAAGAACAAAAGAACAGCAACTTGTCTGTTCCCCTCCCCCAATTCCCCAATAAAATCTTAAAAAAAAAAAGAATTTGAAAAAAAATAAAAAGAAAGAAAACTCCCTCACTATCTTCAGAATTTAGAAGAATTTCCAAGTTTAACTCCAAAACAGTCCCAATACTATTAGTTCTATACTAAATTAATATTTCCCATCTGGGTATTCTAGATATTAAAGAAAGTATTCAGTACCTCAATAGGTTAAAATCAATCTAACTTTGGTGGGGGTCTGAGAAGATGGAAATGGGAAGACGTAACAAGAAAGGGAAATAAGAAGGTGAACAGCAAGCTCAAGAGTATCATGGGCATAAAGAGAACATAAAAAAATTCATTTCTATTATAAGACGCTGAAGAGAGAAATCAAAGAAGACACAAATAAATGGAAATACCATGTTCATGGATAGGAAGACATAATATAGTTAAAATGTCAATACTACCTAATTCAATATATAGATTCAATGCAATTCCTATCAAACTACCAAGAACATTTTTCTCAGAAATAGAACATATAATCCGAAAATTTATATGGAGCCATAAAAGACCTTGAATAGCCACAGCAATCTTGAGAAATAAGAACAAAGCGGGAGGTATCACGCTACCCGACATCAAATCATACTACAAGGCTACAGTAATCAAAACAGTATGGTACTGGCATAAAAACAGACACATA
>NW_017732529.1:147094-157658 GCF_001890085.2 Hipposideros armiger | reverse complement strand
AGAGTTTTATAGTTAAAAGTATTAAAAGTTCATCTGATAAAAATCCTTATTTTACAAATAAGAAACTAAAGATTGATAGTTAATTATTGCAGAGGCGAATTAAGAGCAGGCCTCCTAACTATTTACTGTAATCATTTGTACAATACAGTAAGTCCCCGACTTAGGAAGGAGTTCCATTCCAGGAGAATGTCGTAAGTCAGCTTCGTTTCTAAGTTCGACAAAGTGAGTCTTACACACTTTTGACACAAATATACAATGTAAAGCATAAAAAGCTTTGCATTTCCTAGCAGTCCCCTCCACATCACCACTGCTTTTCCTCTTGCTTCCGACATCCTGGGCTGACTGAGCACTGTACTACTGTACACTATCGCACTGTCCAGTAAGCACACAGCAGCACAACTGTGACAATGTCCAGCAAACACGTGAGCTACTTCCGTGGGATATGTTTGCATCTACCAATGTTCATAATGCGAGGTCCGTTTGTATCTGTGAAAGTTCGCAACTCAACTGTTGGTAAGTCAGGGACTTACTGTACAGACTTAAGATTTGTCCTTCTTCTTTCAGTCATTGGTTCTGCTTACATATCCCCAAGATAACAAAAATTAGCCAAATAGTTCTGTTATTAATCCACATATAGATGCTCCTTGATTTACAATGGGGTTACATCCTGATAAACCCATCGTAAGTTGAAAAATATCCTAAATTGAAAATGAATGTAATACACCTAACCTACCCAACATCATAGAGTAGCCTAGTCTACCTTAAATGTAACACACTTCCTTTAGCCTATATTTGGGCAATTATCTTGAGTTTCATCTCAAGAGTAATTGCTTTCTTCTTCTCATCAGAAGCAGAAGACTCAGATGGCTGTTTTAGAGACATGATGGGATACAAAACACAAAAAATGCTAGCAACACAGCACACTGTAGAGTATTGGTTGCTTACCCTTGTGATCGCGTGACTGACTAGGAGCTGTCGCGGCCCAGAATCACAAGGGACCATCATGCCACACATACCGCTAGCCCAGGAAAAAAATCAAAATTCAAAATTTAAAGTACAGTTTGTACTGAATGTGTATTGGTTTTGCACCATCGTAAAGTTGAAAAAAAGCATAAGTTGAAGTATTGTAAGGTGGGGGAACATCTGTACTTTAGAGAACTGAAAGTATTATGTCGTTGAATCTTCTTGTCACACATAATATAAAATAAATAATTTTGTTTACCTTAGTATGCAATGTAAAAAATATAAAATTTTATAGCAATCTGACCTAAAATTAAAGTTGAACTACCTTTAATCCTGTGTTGTTGATGGTGCTTTTAATGCTGTCAAATCAATAATAAGGGAAAAAGAAAAAAACCTTATTACCAAACTGTGTGACTATGCCATTTGCAAAAACTATTTTTTTAAATAAATTCAAATTTTAACCAACTTGTCAAGTTTATTCCAAACAAGCTGAAGAATTAAGAAGGCACAGTAGAAAGTTATGTTTCATGTAACATTTGCCCTGAAATCATCTGAAAAGTCAATACGAAAAATGATAAGTAAAGAAAGTTTCTGGGTTTCTTTATCTTAAAACTTTTATTTAAGACTTTGTTCCCCAAGTCATTAAATTTTTTTCCTAAAAAAAAAAAAAAAAGTCATATTGGATTTTTTAACTAACATTTAGAAATTTTACCAAGTTGTTAGCATCAGTTATAGGAAAGCTTTTAAAAATTAGCTCATGCGTTATGAAAATGGTTCCCTTCATTAAAATTTCTGGTACCCATTTTTTTGGATCCTAAAGACTTCAATGTCTTTAAGGCTTGTAACATGGCTTTACTATTATTATTGCCAGCTTTCTGTAAATTTCCAAGTTATCAAATTTTTTAAGTACCGTGATAAATTATGCTTTAGTGTTAATTACAACTAACACGACTTTTATTTGCTGAGTTTTTTGGGTTTTTTTTTTTGAGATATAATATTCACGACTAAATATCTACTATGTTCCAGGCTCTATGATAAGCCTTGAAAATAGGTGAATAAAAACACATCCCTGCCCTCAAGAAGCATTCAGTTTAATAAGTGATATTAAACATGTACAAAACAACATAATAAAATAATGAATGTACAAAGTAGAACGAAGATAATCAGAGAAAGTCAGGGAAGGTTTCACAGTAATATCCAAATTGGCATTTCAGGGAGAAATGGAATTTGATAGTAGGAATTAAAGATCATTTCTTTATATGAAACTCTAGGAAAAGCAAATGTAATCTAAAATGATAGAAGGTAGACCAGAGGTTGCCTAAATCCAGTAATGGGAATTGGAGACTGATTGAGAAGTATGTATACAAGAGAACCATTGAAGTGAAGGAAGAATTCAGGGCCAGTGGCTGTACTGATGATTACCTGAGTTAAAACTCATCAAATCATATACTTTTATATGTGCATTTTGTCATAGGTAATTTATACTTCAGTAAAGTTAAAAAAATTTTTTAAGGGACTGGGAAAACCAAATGGACTTTGTGTGGCAAAAACTCTTCCATATTCCAATTACAAGGTAGTTATCAGTATTCTGTGAGGAGGAAAATGTTTTCTCTAAATAAACAGAGTTTAAAGCTCCAGTGCCATTTCTTATTTTAGACCTCTCTTAAAGAAGTAATGGGCAAAAAATGTAGGGCTCGGCAGAGGTCCAACAGAACGGGCTATTTCTAAGTTTATAAGACATTGCTAAAAAAAGCATTTTCATAATACAAATTTCCACTTATAATGTAATTATTGAATATGTTGGTAAGAAAATACTAAATGAGTAGAAGACTTCTTAGCTAGCTTTGTGATTCTGAGCGAATTAATTCACATCTTTGGGATTATTTAAGATCTAAAATAAGAAGGCTTGTTTCTCCATGATTTCTTTAATTTTCAAGATTCTATTATTCTTACAAGGTTGAAATCTCTACATAGTGTCTCCAAATGAAATCCCTAAGTTAAGTCCCAGATGATAAAATTGATGCATTAAAAAGAAGTTCTGTCAAGTACACTAAATATCAGAAGTATTTTATACAACTCTTGAGATCGGTAATGTAAGGTTTAGTCAAATTTATGTAGTATTTTGTTAATCAAGTTTAATTTTACTTGTATCTATAATTTCTTATTACCTAGTCATACAGTTTCTTCTACAATTTCTATAGTAATAGATACATTACTACTCTTCTACATACACCACTCCTTTTCTTTGCAAATGAAGAAACAGAGGGTTAAAGAGATTAAATACCGTGTTCAAAGTATCATCTTTGCAAAGACAAAAATATTAGATCAAATGTATATTATATTATTTTTTCAAGTAAAAACTTTTAGAAATAATGTGTATATATATGAATGTATTGGTACAAAGATGGAAATTTTTTTCTGGAAGGATAAGCAAAAAAAGTTAGTAACGCTATCTTTAGGGAGAGGGCCTAGAGTGGAGAGGGGCAATTTTTCTATTTTTACTTTCTGTACCACTAAAAAATTTCCAGCATGAACATTTTGTTAATTCTATTGTTTAAAAATTATGCTCTTCGGTTGGACTTATAGGTTATATTTTCCTTTTATTTTCTATATTTAAGAAAAAATAGTAATGTTTGGCTTTTAAAAATTATCTTCTTTTATAAACAATATGCCTGGTGGTTTAGTTAATTCAGTTGCTTAAAGCACAAAGGTCATACGTTTGATTAATTATGTTTGCGAAGAATAAAAATAGCCCTCGGTCACAGAATGCATTTTTAACTTTAGAAAGTTATCTGGCAAACTCCTGCTGCTGATCACAAGGATGAATCAGGTAAAAGCATGTGGTTGATTCAATACAACATTAATACTGGAAAATAACTCTTAGTAATATCTTACTGACAGAGGATAAGAGAGTAGACAGCAGAGTTACTCATCTCTAAGTAAACGTTTCAATTTTCATATCCATCAATTCAACACACTTCTGAATAGAGTATAAACAAGACCTTAACTGTAAGAGAAAATACAGTCCCTGTACTTTCAGAAAAGTTGAAAACTATACATCACAAAGCTAGCCATTTAAAAAAATGATACATTTCTTATTAGTATACCATATAAACAAATAAAATACAAAACATACCTGTAACATCTTCTGGATCTGATACAACAATGTGTGCATTTAGTTCCTGTAACTTATGATGCAGTTCTTCTAATTTTTTATTTGACTTTTTCAAAATGTTGTCCACATAAGCCAAACTTTTTTTATCTGTTGTGACTTTCCTCAGATTTTCAGCTCCTTCTTTGATTTTCAGTTCTTTCCTTATTTCTCTCTTGATTCGATCCTTGATATCGTCCAACTTCTGCTGCACCACTGTATCTGAAAAGTCTAATTTCGTAACAGCACTCACATTCTCAGAAAATGGAAGATTTCGGGAATCACCCTACAAAGAAAAATAAAGATAGAAATATGGGATTTTAGGAAAGTTAGCTGCTCAGTAAAATGTGCAGCATAATATAACTGTGCAAAAAATGGTTCTTTATTAAGTACATTACATTTATTTCTTTCCTTAATAAGCAGACTTATTTACCTTTATAACCATCAAAACCTTAAGTTCAAAAACTCTTTCCATTCACTAAATAGCATTACCTGACACATTTATATTAAAATAAATACAACATATCTACATATTAAAGGCATCTTAGGATTGTATAAAGATGGTGGGTTTTTGGTATCCTATGAACCCAAGTTAGGACCCAACACTGACACTTTGAATCTTGGGCAAGTTATTAAACCTTTCAAATACTCAGTTTAATCGTCTCTAAATTTTAAATAAAAATATTGGCCCCCTTTTGGAGGTAAAGCGATAATTCAAAATATTATATGTGAAACTCCAAATACAAATCTTGGCCCATTACAGAAAATTATTAAGTTCCATAGGTAAGGTTTAAATTCCATTTCATTTTCTATAAGAAATCTCTTAAAATAAATATTGGCAAAAATAAAGTTATTGGGTTGTCAGAAAAGTCATGACGTATTTTTTCTATGTTTTTCGTTGCAAAAATGCGTCATGACTTTTCCGACAACCCAATATATTCTTTTCCACACTTTTTAGTTAATGAATTAAATGCATGTATGCTTGGGAAGACTATATTTAGGACTCTATATATTTCATGGCTAACTATCCCAATTGATAAGTTGATTGACTCACTACAAAAACATCATTACTAGAAAATATATCTAAATTATGTTCTACTGATAGAATCTAAGACAATACATTGTATCAGTTATTTATCTTAAAATGAAAATCAAATCAGGTAAGCACATCTAATCTACATTTAAAACAACCAAAGTTATGTTCTAGCTATTTGTATATCATTCACTATTTTAAACTCCAATATTATAATACTGTTGGTTTTTAAATTGTTAATTTCTGAAAGACAAGAAAGTAGAGTTAATGTTTACCTTTTGGAAGAGGAATTGAGTTTGTGAAGGACAGAGAAAAGAGAGACTTATATCTTACTGTGCAACCTTTATTGTACCTTTTGAACCACAGACCTAATTAATTAAAAGATTTTCTTTAATTTCTTTGGGAATTCATTATACCAATATAAGTAAGTTCTATTTAAATTCTTGGTGCAAATACTTTTCATCTAATCCTTAACCTCTAAAAAAATGTATCTTGCAAAATAGTGAGTTAACAGATGAAAAGATATAGGATCTAGTCTTGGCGTTGGTATTACTTTATCCTGTGCTAATAGGCATACCATGCAGAAAATGAAGTAGCTGTTCCATAAATCTGTTCTTTTGACCTTTACAGGGCCAAAGAACCCCTTTGAAACTCTGATAAACAAACAACAGTAGAAAAAAGAAAATTTCATGTTTGTATGTACAATTTCCAGATTTCATAGATCTCAGATTAAGAACTCCTGGGATAGGTGATCTGTATCTACTGACCTTAAATGTCTGATTTTTTCTATTAAAAGAATTATATTGATATATAAACATTTATTTAAAAAATAATTTTTTAAATTTAAAATGTCTGATTCTTATCTATACAAATAAAGAAAGATCTTCTACCTGGGCCAAAATAATGTCTAGGTTTTTTACTATCTATAATAGAATATAAATCCTATCGTCCATTTACTCAGTTTCTAAAGTTTATGAATCCACCTTTGGCTGGTTATCAAAACATTAGCACATATGGCTACTGCCAACAAACAAAATCCCAAATTTCTGCTGTCTACCTTAAGGAAAAATGGACTGAGGCAAACAATGTTTAGATGAAAAAGTTCAAGCTAACTGCATTCCTATAGATATTTTTATTTCGATCTTTACAGATTTAGAAAACATTGCACGAATTGCTTTCATAAATTTGTGCTTTAACATTTTGTACTAAGCCAGAAGTTCCCTAAATTTCTTGGTTCCTGGTGACCTTAGTGTCACAGTAATTTTTCATTTATGCCTGAGACCAAAAGGAATATCTAACGATTCCACGTATTAAGTAGTAAGGTCCAAATACCTTAATAAATACTTATAACAACTTAGTTGTTTGAAATGATACAAATCGAAAAAAATTACATTTTTATTTCATTCTTTAATAACCACAGTTACTTATTAATGTGATGTGTCTGACTGTTGGGTGCCTTTACAATTTCTCAAACCTTGAAACTAGACTGAATATTCCCACTCTCATTTTCTGTTCCATTGTACAAAAAGAATGTAGAATAATCTCATACTGAAAACTAACTGACTCCAGTTAGCTCACATGGTATCCAATAAATGGTGTTACTGTTCTTCCGTAAAAACTTTAAAATATACTTGGTTCAAAAACATAATTTGAGAATCATGGTACAAAGATTTCAAGGCTGTTAAAAACAAACAAACAAACAAACAAACAAAAACTGGTATATGAAATTGGCTTGTTTTTGATATGAATACTTTGAAAGGCCCTTGCCTACTTCAACTCCCATTTCTTTTCAATTTGCTCCCTAAATTCCAACCAAATTACAGAAATTATTGACAAAGACACTCTCTCTTGGCTCAGCTGCTATGCATGCTGCACCTTTGGGATGTACCACCTTTCCTTCTTTCTTCCACTATGTTTTCCTAGTCTCTTCTTTGCTTAGTTAATTTTTACTTTGTTCAAAGCTCACCCCAATCCTTCCCAGTAAAGAATTTCCTGCCTATACACTTTCTTAGAATTTAGACTAAATGCCTCTTCTGCATGCTCTGATAGTAGTACTGATCCTATCACAACCATTATCCCTTTTATTATCTGACCACTCCAAAGACTATCAGCAATCTGAGGACAGGGCTTATGCCTGGCAGAGAGTTTTCTTTTCTTAAGGATTTATCTATTACACTATTTAATATTCTTCTTTTAGAACTCATCACTGCTGAGGAAGTCATGCTTTCCTATTTCTGATAAAGAGAACTCATACTCTAGAAATCTCAAGGGCAAAATTGATATTTAATCATATCAACTATATTAGCTAGACTTGGATATGAACCATTATGTATGTGGTTAGCATGTTTGCTTCCCCTCTTCCTTTTCATAGGCCTGAATTTTGAGTAACCATATTTTACTCCCATCTTTCGTTGTGGGATGGCTCAAACATCTTTTGGAAAGGAGCAGGAGCTAACATACAATATAATCAGTAATTTAAGATAATATACAAATGCCCTTTGAGAGCAGATAGGAAAGGCTACAGTACCTTCTATTTACTCCTTTCCTGAACATTTCAGTAGCGATAAATTGTGAAAGTTATTGGAAAATGTAATTTTCTTGCATTTGGAACAACTGAAATGAGATATTCTATTAAATTATTTGTCTACCTAAAAAAAAACCCTCTCTCTCTCTCTCTCTCTCTCTCTCAAAAATGCCAGGAAGCAGTACTAGGCAATAAAATAATATATATGTGTGTGTGTGTGTGTGTGTGTGTGTGTGTGTGTATATGTGTGTATATATATATATATATATATATATATATTGAAGATTTTTATTGGGGAATTGGGGGAGGGGAACAGTGTTGAGAAATTGGGAAAGGGGAACAGCCAAGTTGTTGTCCTTCAATCTCAGTTGTGGAGGGCACAGCTAGGCTCAACTCCAAGTCCAGTCACCATCCGACCACCTGTCAGCAGCTTGCGGCAGCTCAACTCAAGGTGTCGTGTTCAATCTTAGTTGCGGGTGGTGTAGCCCACCATTCCATGCAGAGTCGAACCCAAAACCTTGTTGCTAAGAGTGCACGCTCTAACCACTGAGAAATCTGGCTGCCTGTCAGCAGCTCAGTGCAGCTCAGCTCGGTCGCAGCTCACTGGCACATGTGGGATTCAAACCGGCGACCCTGTTACTCAGAGCTCGCGCTCTTTACCAACAGAGCCACTCGGCCGGCCAATAAAATAATATTCTTGATATAGGGAAGATAAATTAGCCTCAGGAAAAGAAATAGCTATTTAACCAGTGAAAATCTGCAGAGATAATCTTTGCCTGAATAGGTTCTATCACAGGCAGTGGTTAACTGTCTACACCATCTACACTATATTAATTTATGTTTACAAGCTTAACACTTTCATCCACCATTCACAATCTTTTCTACTCTATAAAATTTCATGCATACCCCAAAAGTAAACAGTGGATACTTTTTTCATCATTTTAAAACAAAAGTGAGCGAGATCCAACCTCTAATCATAAACTCCCTTTAAAATTCATTAATATGCTCAGAAAATAGAGATAAAAGATTAAAAAACTAACCCTAAGTATAAAATTAAACTCTTAAGAGTATTCATGATCCTCCAACAATTATCTATATAAAAAAGAAACCCCATAATTCTTATATCTTTTATCGCTGAGATCACAAGCTTAGCCATTCCATTCTAGTCAAATTAATTGAACATTTTGCTGTTTATATTCTCTTACTGTATTTCTTATGTTCTGTTCCTTTCGCTATCAATCTAAATTCATGATCACAAAATACTTGTTCAAAAAATATTTCAAGTTTTTGGGCTGGCCAAGTGGCGCGTTGGTGAGGGGCTGGCTTGGGACGCCAGCTCTGAGCAGCAGGGCCCTGGTTCGGATCCCACACTAGGGCCAGTGACACTGCACCCTCTACAGCTATGATGGTGAACAGCTTGACCTGGAGCTGGGCTGCCATGAGTTGCGGGCAATGGCATAGGCTGCAGTGGGGCTGGCCGGCAGTGGGCATGAGCTTTCGTGAGCTGCCATGAGCCACTGTGAGCCGCCGTGAGCGGCCGTCCAATGGCTGGCCAGCGACTGCCTCACCCAGGAAGAGGACAATAATAATAACAACATGGGCCAGTGAAGCAAGGTCCTACACAACTAGACTGAAGAACAAAAGGACAGCAACTTGTCTGTTCCCCTCCCCCAATTCCCCAATTAAAAAAAAATAATAAAAAATATCTTTCAAGTTTTTCATGATTAATTCTACCTACCTATTTTTAATGTCCTTTAAATTTTATACCACCCATATCCATAATACAATCATTCAATCAGACAAGTCAAATACAAACACAAGGAAACCATTAGTGGAATTAATACTCTCAGGATTTATAGAACAATCAAAATGATTTTTAGGTAGGTAGGTTTCAAGTGGTTAAATCAATAAAAGAAGGAACTGAGATCTCAATAAGTAAGAAACATAGAGTAAAAATTAGATGGATTTCAAAGGAACCAAAATAAATTTAAAACTCAGTGGACAGGTTAAATAGCAAATTAGACCAAGACAATGAATTAGTACACTGGCAGACAGATAACCGAGAACAGTACTCTGAATTAATCACACAGAGATATGAAAAGTTAAAGGGCATGGAAGATGAAATGAGAAGACCCAAGATCCATCTAGTAAGAGTTACAGAATGAGAGAATAAAGAAAATAGCGAAGAAGCACTACATGAAGAAATACATGGTAAGAATTTTCCAGAACTGAAGAATGATATAAATCCTTAGACTGGAAATGTCACATCAAGTTACAAATGAGATCAATGTAAATAACAATAACAAAAGTAAACAGAGGAAAAAGGCATTTTATCTACAAATGAATGACAATTAAATAAGACTTCTTAGACACAACTGAGGCCCAAAACTATCAAACTTCTACAGGAGTTTCAGCTTTTATCTTAAGGTTTTCATACATTGCTAAGGTTTTCTCTAAAATTACAAAAAAAATGTGCTTCAAAATATTAATATTGTGGGGCAAATTACAGATGAACTAACCCAGAGTCCGTGTTATACTTATATCATTCCCGTTCACTCATCATGTATGTTAATTTACATTAAAGAAAAATTGTGCTGTGATGAAAGAGGCTGTGCTATTTTTACCTCTTAAACTGACAACGATTTTATAATATTAGTAATAACCCAGCTATAAGCTGTAAGCCTTTATAAAAGTAAAACATGTTAAAAGAAATTTAAAAATAGTGATTCCTGTTGACCCAGTAATTCTAATTCTAGAACCATAATCTAAGGAAATAAGTAGAAATTATTACTGTGTAGAATGGTCAATTCAATAAATTTTAAATTAATCACTAATATGTGGAAGGCACTGCGCTGGGCAGAGACAGACTCCCTTATAAAGCTTATAAAGAGCA
>NW_017732529.1:143217-145964 GCF_001890085.2 Hipposideros armiger | reverse complement strand
GGCCCTAACTAGGTTATTTTGAGTGAATACAATGTCTACTGCAAGGAATTAGACTACACTTTCCACTCTAACTAGACCATATCATATGCCAGCCTACTATTTCAAATACACAAATGTGTTAGTATGTATTTGATAAGTACAACTTTTATTTTATGAAATAATTAAGTACAACTATTTTTATTTTATGAAATAATGAAATTCTGATCTGTAGACTGAAACATAAATTAACATTTTCAATTTATTACATTTCAACAAACTCACAGTGAAGAACACTAAAATAAGAACAGGATTAGATTCAAAGAACAAAATGAAGAGAAAAGTCTGTCACTTATGACCCAGTACTTCATTTAGAGAGACAGGAAAGGATGTTTACTTCTACTGGCCAAGTTCCCAGAGAAGAAGTGAAAAAGCTGTTACTTTCTCTATATTACAGAAATATAAAAGGGTCTAACCTGATAGATGCCAAGAAATGTTCGAGTACCCATGAAAACTCAGTAGGTACAGTGATTCACATACTGTTTTAGCTAGAAGGAATTCCAAAGATCATGTAGCCTAACTCCCTCGATTTTAGTTTTGAGGAAAGCAGGTTCAAAGCAGCTAAGCAACTTGCCTTAGGTCACAAAGAAATGTCAGTGACCTGGCTGAATTTAGCATACTAGTCTCCTGACTCCTAGTTTGGTGTTCTTTCACTCCACAATGCTTTCTTAGAAGAGATCTCTGCAGTATTCACTTTGCTATATTTGAACTACACCTTGACCTAACTAAGATTTGCATTAATTAATGGATATTATGTGCCTTTAAGCAGGGATATTGGAAGGACCTATTTCCTCTTACTCTCTAATTTTACCCTAATCCAACCTTCTGTGTCTCAGGGGTGAATACTCTCAATTAGAAATTAAGAAACCAGTTCTAACACCAGCTCTCTGTCACTAGCTATGCAACTCAAGAATGTCATTCCTCTCTCCGTTCCTGTTTGCTCATCTGCAAAATGTTTGGCTTTCTTAACTTTTAGTTTTTTAAAACTTCATTTATGCAAAACATTCACTGAATTGTAGGCAATGGCAATGACACAATCCTGCTTTCTTTCAGTATTCAATTTATTAAGGAAGACAGACATGAAAACCAAACAATATGAAGCAGCAGCAAGGCTCTACACAAATGTAGGTCATACTGGGGGGGGGGGGGGGAGGGTGGTGTGTGTGTGTTCGTTTGTTTGTTTGTTAACAGAAGGCTCAGATAGAACATAATATGAATAGAAAGAACCAAGCATTTGGAGTCAGACCTGCCATGTATAAATTCTAATACTACAACCCGCTAAAGTTTCAATTTCCTCATCTGCAAAATGGAATTATTACAACTACCTTGACTGCATTATTTCTAAGTCTCATAATGGCTATGCCTAAGGACTAAGAAGTATGCTTTCAGTTGCTGACACATTGTCAGCACTGAAGCAGATAGTGCTGGGTGCCTACATAATCTACATCTTCCCTGTATCCTTACTAAGAAAACTCCTATTTTGTTAGATGCAACAAAGTGCACACATAAAATTCTCATTTCAGCAGATTTAATTGTAACTCGAAGTAGCCATATGACAATTCTTGTCCAAGAGAAACAGGCCCAGTGTTTGGGGGAAAGATTCTACTTCTCCCTTTCTTTTTGCTTAGAATGTAAACCCATGGTCTGAAGGTGCAGGAGTCATCCTGTGACAAAAAAAGGGGCAAGTAGGACAAAAACCAACACACTAAGGGTAGGAAAGCAAAGAGAAAGAGTCTGGGACCCTGATGGCTTTATTGAACTACTACACAAGTCCTGGGCTGCCTATTTTGTATTTCCTGTTTTAGATGAAATATAAATCCCTATTAAACTGAGGATCACATAGAGCCTTATAAGCCAATATAAAGACTTTGGCTTTTACTCGGAGTGAAATGCGGTAGAGCTTAGGCAAAGAAGTGATATGATATGACCTCCTGTGTTAAGACAAATTTCAGGGGGGCAGGGGAAAGCAGGGAAACCGGTTATGAAGCTATGGTAGATTGGTACAAAATGGCCTCAATGAATCCTGCCTTCCTGCATTCAAATCATCATGTTGCTCCCCTTCCACACTGACTCAATGCTAGCTTTCTGACTTACTCTCACTGATATTATGATAGAAGTGACATTCTGATAATGGGCAGGGAGTTCCAAGCGCAGGCCTCAAGAGGACTCATACAGTAGCTCTGTTTTCGCTCTTGAAAAACCAACTACTATTTAAAGCAGTCCAGACTATTCTGCTAGAGAGAGAGGTCCTGGAGGATGAGTGACCATGTGGACAGAGGCCATGTGGAAGAGAACCAAAGCACTCTAGCTGTTCTAGGCATTCTAGCGGTGGCACCAGACAACATGTGAGGCCACAGTGGACATTCCAGTCCAGCTCAGCCACCAGCTGAATGCACCTGCATAAAAGAGTGCAGGCAAGGCCAGCAGAACAGGCACTACTATACTCACAAAATTTTGAGATGAGTTTGTTACACATTTACGAGTATAATATTGTAGATATGTAAAACAGCAGCTGGGCCAGCCGAGTGGCACGTTGGTTAAGAGTTGGCTTGGGATGCCAGCCTGCCCTGGTTCGGATCCCACATGGGGCCAGTGACACTGCCCTCTACAACTAAGATGCTGAACAACAGCTCAACCTGGAGCTGGGCTGCCGTGAGTCGCCGGCGACGGCGTAGACTGCAGCCCCTGCTGCAGTGGGTTGCCATGGTTAC
>NW_017732529.1:87916-142991 GCF_001890085.2 Hipposideros armiger | reverse complement strand
AAACAAACAAACAAAAAAGCGGCTACTGTAGTAACCCAGGCAAGAGATGGATAGCTCTAAGCACTCTCTTCAACTGCAGTGATTACTTTTTGTTGACTCCCAAAAGATAAAAAGTATAACAATCTAATTTGAGGGATGGGGATGTTAATAACATTACCATTATATGAAAAAAGAAATTTCCTTTTCTGTCCCACTTTTCACGCCCCCCTGCCACACACACTCACTTTGAGAAGAAAGATGTAGGTAGAGACAACAATCTTTATCTTAAAAAAAGCAAAACATAAAGTCATTACTTTCTAAAATAGACTTTTAAAAAAAATTGCCTTGCTTCCTCACCATTCCTCTCACAAAACTAAGAATGGGCTGCATATGGGTGAGAGCATCCAATCCTTTGATTCAGTGATGGGGTTAGGAGTACTTATGTGATTAAAGTAGGTCCATTCAGCTGCCCTTTTTAGGGATTGATAGAGAAGTCCTCCTGAGAAACCAGTTGCAAAGACAAAAATCTGAAGCTACTGTTGAAGAGAAGTGCTTTCCTTACCACAGATAGCCAGAAAACAAAGCAAACCCAGAAAGAAGCAAAGATGAAACAGAGAAAAAGATCACTAAGGACACAGGTTGAGTACCTAAATCCAATCATGCTTAAAGCAAACATGTTCTATACCCCTAAGCTTTTTAGTCACAGTGCCAAAGAATTCCTTTTGGCTTTAGTTTGACTTAAGATTTCTCTTATCACAAATCAAAGTTCCAAATAATATGGTACATCTAGCTTTTTGCTTTGAAACATGAAATTTTATCTCTCTAATTCAGTATGATAACTGCAATTCCAGATCTCTTTATATAATTTTTTCCATTATTAAGGCCAGTGTTCCTTTAAAGTGTTTGTATACCACTGTTGAGTAACCTTGTTTTATACAAAACCGAACCTAATGGTCAGATTTCCATCTTTGTTCCAAAGGATGCCACTAGTAATTTTTGGTCTTACTTTGCACTCTTCTTGCTTGAGTTTCTGGGAAATGTTTCTAATCTCACTCAAACCATATGATTCTAATTAAGTCTTCAAAGTTCCTTCACGATCCTATATCCCTGGCCACAGTTGAATGATGTAAGGATGGACACCTCGTAAACTAAACCACAGTGTCTCACACCCTGGGCAAACATGATTGATCCATTCATCTATTGATGGACATCTTAGTTGTTTCCAGGTTTTTGCAATTATAAATAAAGCTGCTATAAGCATTCACATGCAGGTTACATATAGAAATATTTATATGTGTATATACACAGCTTAATATACACACATCTCCTTGCTCGGTCAGATGAGAGAGCCTAAAAGAAAAGATACCTCAGAAGCAACAAATACATCTAGTGCCCAGATCTTCATTTCTAATACTAGTTTCCAATAAAAAAAAAAACAGTACTCTTTGGAGAAATGACTCTTTTTAGGACTGGGGCAGGAAATATACAAAATGAGCCTTATAATGCAAGAATGTAAGGAAGTGCTCAAAACTAAACAAAAAAATGTCACATTGATGGAGATATGATATGTCAAAGGGATACAAGAGCCAGCTGAAAGAGCCTCCACTGGCCAAAGCTGGAACAATTTTAGCACCAAAAGTAGTATTAGATAATAATACAAAATATGAAATATACAAAATATGAAATATCTATCAGTCCATACTGATATAAATAAATGAGTAAATAAATTAATGGTGAAGGAGATAAATCTTCTGTACAGAATTCAAAATAATTTATGTAGCTATTCCACCCTCAGAGAAGAGGAGCATAAGTCCTTCCTCCTTTGGTGTGGGCTGTACATAGTGACTGCTTTTGAAAGAGCACAGTATGAAAAGAGAAAAAAGAGAGTAACTACAGTCAGGATAAACCTGACAAACACTACCTCAGCTAGGTAAATCATGTTGATGTATGTACACTTGATACACTATGACGGAAGTAGTGATTTAACTTCCCCAAACCCACAACTCTGGTCTAATCATGAAAAAAACACCAAATTCCAGTAGAGGAGCATCTGTAAAATACCCAACAAGTACTCTTCAAAACTGTTAAGTTCATAAAAAAAAAAAACAAGGGCAGTCTGAGAAACTATAAGAACCACCTAAGGAGACATGGCAATTACAAGTAATATGGCACCCTGGATGGGATCCTAGAGCAGAAAAATGAGAACTAAGGAAATATGAGTGAAGTATGGACTTTAGTCCCTAATAAGTTTCATTAACTGTACCAAATGTACCATATTTATATTATGATATGGCATATAGGAACGCTCTTCTCAGTTTTTCCGTAAATCTACAACTGTTCTAAAAAAAATAAATATTAAAAAAAAGACAAGACTGTTACACCCAAGGAGCTTATATCTAGTGGGAAGACACACACTGAACAAGCAAACCACAATTAAAAATTGGGGTAACTGAAATTAAAAAAAAAAAAAGAACAAGATAGAACAATGAAAAACCCACTTATAATTTAGATTATATTATTGAGGAAAGCCTCTCCAAGACGCCGAGGAAGTAATATTTATTCTGAGACCTAAGAGATGATTAATAAGAGTTATCCAAAAGGGAAGACAGAAAGAATTGTCCCTGCTCAAGAAACTAGAACAAAAATTAGAGCTGTCAAGTTTCTGGTTCTGGACAAGATGGACTAGGCTCATTTCCCTCCATTCCTGCCTGATAACACAACTAAACACTCTAGACATGAAACAAAACACAATCATAAGACTGAAAGGTGGAAAGAAGGCAGACCAGTTATGGGCTTCAGGTCTTGAGGAAGATAAGGTAGCAAATTCCCCGGGTTTTCTTTTTATCACAGATTTATATCCAGACTGGGTATACCTAGAACCTCCCCAAAGGCAAGGTCCAAAAAATAAACCTTATTAACAACACCCACCCTATCCCAGCAAGCACCATGGATGTCCCCCATTTTGCCATGTCAGGATACTGAGTCAAGTAGTAGTAGCCTGGGGCAATGCTCTCCTTCCCTGCCAGTGTGGTCCAGTAGGGATGAAGTGGGCATCCTAAACTCCTGCTCTCTATCTGATACTAGCAGGGCCCAGAATGGGGCTCCTCTTCTCCACCAATGAAGAGATACCTACAGAGACCAAATACAAAGTGTGGTCTCCTTCGCCCCACACTAAGGTAGCACAGGGCCTGGTATGTGGCTTTCCTTCCTTTCCAAGGCAACATAGAGACCAAATGGGGAATCCATACTCCAACTTGACATGAGTAGGCAGGTCAGGGTGATGGTCCCTGCCCTCAACAATATGGTGTCAGCAGATATCCACCCCCATATCCAGTAGTAGGAGATGACCCAGGGAGACACTCTTATCCCCCAATTGCATGGTGTCATCAGACAATGAATGGAATTCTGGGCTTTTGCCACCCCCGCCTCATCGAGCAGTAGCAGGTTGACTGAAGTAGCAATCCAATGGTATGTTGTCAATGAAGACCAAGCAAGGACCAAATGAAGAATTCCACTTCTATCCAGCAGGGAAAGGCAATGTGCCTCACTACCCCGATAGGAGAGTGGAGTAAGAGAAGAACGATCTTGGAGAGGAGAGAACTGCATAAAAGAATTCTTTAAACATGCATACAAGTCCTGGGCAGAACCAACCCATCCATTAAGCTGACTAAATTAATATGCAAAAAGGTTTGAGAAATAAACCACACGATGAAACTAAGCTTTTCAGAGTGGCTTTCAGGTAGTACACAAAGCAGACCAGAACAACAATGCAAAGGCTCTAGAAAGTTAAGTTACCATTGAAACCACAGCCCACAATAGAAGGCCAGGCAGGGTCTGTATGTTAAATTTAAACAGAGTGAATACTTGCTAAAATAGATTTAAACAGGATACAAGCTCTCATAACACAATATCCAAAATGTCCAGGATATAATTTTTTAAAAACTACTCACCCAAGAACCAGGAAAATGACAGACTGAATGATAAAAGACAGTAAATATATGCCAACACCGAGATGATTCAAATGTTAAAAATAAATAACTGACCAGAATATAAAGCAATCATCATACAAATGTTTCAACAAACAATTATAAACATTTTTAAAACAAATAAAAAACATTGGCAAATAACAGAAGATATAAAAAAGAGCCAAGGAATTACAGCACTGGGAAATATAATAACTAAAGGTCACTGGATGAGCTCAATAGTAGATTGGAGATAACAGACAAAAAATATCATTAAACTTGAAGACAGATGAATAAAACTTAACTAATTTGAATAAGAGAAAGGAAACCGACAAAAAAAAATTAAAAAGACTAAAGCACAGGCAACTATAGGATATTCACAAGAGACCTAACATTTGTGTCACTGGAGTCCCAAAAGGAGAATAGAAAGGATGGGTGTCTGAAAATTTTTGATAAAATAACGGCTAACTTCCAAAATTTGGCAAAAGGCATAAACCTATGGATTCAAGAAGCTGAGCAAATCCCCAAAAGGATAAATCCAAAGCCATCCAAAGAAATCCCAGATGCATCAAATCAAAGTTATGAAAACTGTAGACAAAATATTTTTGAAAGCAGCTAGAGAGTAATGATGCATTTCTCAACAGAAACTATGTAAGTCAGAAGAAAGTGGTACATTTTAAATGCTGATAGAAAAGAACTATCAATCTCAAATTCTATACTCAGTGAAAATGTCCATCAGGAATTAAGGGGAAACAAAGACATTCTCAGACAAAGAAAAATGAAAAGAAATTGTCACCAGCAGTCCTATTCTCAAAGAATGGCTAAAAGCAGTTCTCAAAACTAGAAAGAAATGATAACCGAAGTAGGCTTGTAACTTAAGAAAGAAAGAATATAAAATGAGTAACATTCTCATGAGTTTTTATATGATCATCTAATGTACGCAATGTACAGGAAACAAGACAATTTTAATTTTTAAATGGGAAGAGTAAAGGGACCTGAATGGAAGTGATTTCTATACATCACTTGAAGTGGTAAAATGTCAATAGCAATAGTCTCTAATAAGTTACACATGCATATTGTAATACCCAAAGTAACCATTTAATAAAACTGGTGACATACTAAAAAACATTAAAAATTAATCAAAATAGAATTCTAAAAATATTCAAGTAGCCCACAGATAGGCAAGAAAAGGGAAAGAGGAGGAAGCAACAGAGGAAACCAACAGAAAACAAATAATCTAACAGAATCAAGCTCTTATATATCAATAATTACTTTAAATGTAAATAGTCTAAATATAAAAATTAAAAACAGATTGGCACAGTGGTTTGAAAAACATATGACCTATCTATATGCAATCTACAAGACCCAAGTTTAAATGGCATGGTACAGGTAGATTGGTAAAAAAAGGATATGCTATATAAACACTAATCAAAAACAAGAGAAGTGGCTATATTAATATCAGGAAAAGTAGACTTTGAAGCAAAGAAAATAATCACGGCAAAAGTGAGTCATTACAAAACGATAAAAGGATCCATCCAAAAGAAGACACAGCAATCCTAAATGTGGAAACAACTGTGTTTCAAAATATAAGAAACAAAAGCTGATAGAACTCAGAGGAGAAATAGAAAAATACACAATTATAGTTGGGGATTTCAACACTCCTCTCTTAGCAAGATAGAACTACCAGAGAGAAAACCAGCAAGAAGATAGAAAAGCTAAACACCACCATCAAAAAGAGGCTTTATTAACATTTGTAGAACAATCCACCTAACAGGAACAGAACACATATTCTGTTCAAGCACTCATGGAACATTCACCATGATAGGCCAGAACCTGGGTCATAAAACAAAACTAAGGGCCGGTCGAGTGACTCAGTTGGTTAAGAGCTTGCTCAAGAGTGTGAGCTCTGAGCAACAGGGTTGCCGGTTCGATTCCCACATGGGCCAGTGGGCTGCGCCCAAGCTGAGCTGCCGCTGAGCTGCCAACAGGTGGCAGGATGGCTCAGCTAGTGAGAGCACATGTTCCTAACAAGGCTGCCTGTTTGATGGTGGGCTATGCCCGCAACTAAGACTGACCTCAGCACCTTAAGCTGAGCTGCTGCCTGGATGGCTCAGTGGATAGAGTGTGCGCTCTTGACAACAAGGAAGCTGCTGGCTCTACTCCCGTGTGGTATGGTGGCTACGCCCACCCGCAACTAATTGAAAACAGCACCTTGAGCTGAGCCACGTGACTGGACTTGGAGCTGAGCTTGCTGCGCCCTCCACAACTAAGATTGAAGGACAACAACTTGGCTGTTCCCCTTCCCCAATTCCCCAACACTGTTCCCCTCCCCCAGTTCCCCAAGAAAATCTTAAAAAACCCCACCAAAACTAAATAAATTTAAAAGAATTTAAATTTAAAAGAATTTAAAATAATTAATTAAATTTAAAATTAATACAGAGTGTATTTACTGACCATAAAGGAATCAAACTAGTCAATAACAGAAAGTCAGTAAGAAAATCTCCAAACGTTTAGAAACTTAAAAACACACTTCTAAATAACCCATGGTTCAAAGGGAAGTCCCCCCAAAATTTAAGAAAATACATAAAACTGAATAAAAATGAAAATACAATGTATCAAAATTTGTGGGATGTAGCTAAACTCCCATCTCAACAAATTAAAAATAGAAGAGCAATATAATCTGAAAGCAAGCCAAGGATGGAAACAATAAAAATAAGAGCAGAAATCAATGAAATTGAAAATAAGAGGAAAAAAAAGAAGTTGACTGAAAAGATCAATAAAATTGGTAAACCCCTAGCAAGACTGACAAAGACAGAAAGAAAAGATACAAATGACAATATCAGGAATAAAACAGGAGACATGACTATAAATATTACTGCTATTAAAAGAATAAGGGAACACTAAAAGCCAATCTACACATATGAATCAACAACTTAGAACAATGAACCAACTCAAAAAGTATAAACCACCAAAACTCATCTAGTATGAAACACATAATTTGAATAGTCCTATAACTATTACATAATCTTTTCCAGAAAATAAGAGGGAATACTTCCCAACTCTTTTTGTGAGATTGTTACTCGGATACAGTAAATGAACACAAAGATTTTTCCATGAATTCAGATATAAAAATCCTCAACAAAAAAATAAGCAAACTGAATCTAGTAATGAAGAAAATTATACATTACAACTCAGTATGGTTTATTCCAGGTAGGGAAACCTGGTTCAATATTAAAAAATCCACCAATATAATCCACCATGTCAACAAAATAAAGATGAACAATTACATGATCATACCAACTGACGCAGAAAAAAACGATAGAAAAAATTCAACAGACATTCATGATTAAAAGCTCTCAGTAAACTAGGAATAAAGGAGAACTTCCTCAACTTGATAAAAAGCATCTGCTTTACAGCTAAATCATCTGTAGTGGTGAAAGGCTAAACGCCTTCCCCTAAGATCAGGGTAAGGATGTTTGCTCTCAGCACTCTTATTCCATACAGTATTAGGCATTTTAACCACTTCAATAAGACAATAAGGCATACAAATTGGAAAGAAGAGCTAAAATTGTCCCTATTAGAGACATCTACATAGAAAATATCAAGAAATTTACCAGAATCTTCTACAATAAAAGAGTACAGCAATATCACAGGATACAGAGAACTTGAAAATCAACTGCACATCTATGTACTCACAATGACCATGTGGACACTGAAGTTAAAAACACAATACCATTTACAATCAGGTGCCTGTGCAACGTTTCCTATCACGTTCCTTTACATACTTTACTTTGTCTGCCCTGCTTGACAATAAGGCAAGCTCTGTATGAGCAGAGGCAGTTCACTATTATGTTCCAGCACAGTGTCTGGCATATTGTATAGTCAATCGATAAATATTTTTAAGGGAACTATTTTTTAAAAGAATGTACTTCAAGTTTCACAGGTAGAATAACAATCCCCCATAACCAAACCCCACCCCTTCTTCCCCGCAAATAAAGCTCTAGTTATAGAAAGTTTCAGGCAAAAAGAAAAAGAAGGTACTGGGAAATACAAATAGAGTCAGAAATCAAGACAATCCTCACATTTATAATATGGAAAGGGGTGGGGCCGGCCGAGTGGCTCAGTTGGTTAAGAGCTCGCTCAAGAGTTTGAGTGAGCTCTGAGCAACAGCGGTTCGAGTCCAGCCCGAGCTGAGCAGCCGCTGAGCTGCCAATAGGTAGCAGGATGGCTCAGCTAAAAAAAAAATATAATATGGAAAGGGCTGTCAGTCACAAGTCATTGTTATTTTCAATTAAGTCACATGACTACTGAAGCACAAAAGAAAGTTATACAATAAGTAAAACCTGAAATTTTTAACTGTCCTTTTAATGACTACTTAATTTCCCTTTGTTATTTTATCGGCACATTCCAAATTCTTAGTAACTTATACGCTTAAAATAGAAATAATTTTACCTTGTCAGTATTCCAAACCAGAGGGCTCATTAACAAGTAACAGGTACTAGAACTACCAACAACTCTAGGAGCATCTAATCACCGTTTCACTGACCAATTTTATCCATTTTCCCCTAGAAGTGTTTTTTTAACTTTTTGTGTGTCTGTGGAGTTTGGGTGGGGATGGGGTCAGAGACTGCAGACATACTCTGGGATCCTGATGGAAACAATGGACGCTCAGAAAATTCAATGTATGCACACACACATAATGGCAGAGGGTTCAGACCCCTAAGTCTATCCAAACATCCCAAGTTCAGAACCCACGTAAGCCTACCCTTTCATCAACCAGTCAGCTTCTAGCTATCAGCTATTTTTTAGGAGCCTAATAAGCAAAAAAAAAAAGACAAAAATATATTCATAAAAAAGCACATAATAAGACCTTGATTAATTAACTTCCTAGAATACCTCATCTACACAAAATCAACTATGTTTATTGTTAAATAAAAATTTAAGAAACTTCAAAAATTATATTAAACAGGGCTCTGGATGATCAAAGAAACAAATTTTCCTCAGTGCCTAGATTCTATGTTCTTTCAGCTCTGAAGGTAAAACAGGAGATCTTCATTCTGCACCTCCCCCAGTGCTGAACCCCCGGAATATAAAACATACAAACCCTGTTTTGTGTTCTTTGTCCTAACAATGTAAGAAATAATGCTAATAGTTTTATACACCTATTACTGATCATAATACTTTAACTGATGCTTTTAAAAACAAAACGTAAAAAAAAATTCTAAGGTCTACTTACACATTGTAATTTTTCATCACCTCTAAATGTGAACTAAAAGTCATTTCCCCTAGCCAGAGCTTCTCAATAGGGGCTTTATCACCTCCTAGGGGCATTTTGGAAATATGTGGAAATTCGGGTTGTAAAGATGACAAACAATAAGATAGAGACAGGTAGGGAAGTGACAGGCAGAGACACCCAAAATACTCTAATAAAATAATGAAACCTACAAGTACATCAGAACAAGTAAGGACGAAGGTTTTGTCTCAAAAGATTATAAAAATGATTAAATCAGTAAAATATGGAAATCTTTGTTACAGTATCTGGCATTTATCACTTATTCAATTATTAAGACAGCCAGCATTATCATTATTACTAAATATAGACAAAAAGTAGGCAAAGGATAGTAGGATATCAAAATGAAAAGATGGGGCTAACATTCTTTTGTGTCATGTTTAATTTAGAGTAGATCTGATTTATCACAAAAACCTCCAATGTGCTAAAGTGTTAAATATTTTTTAAATAACTAAGCATAAAAAAACAGATAACATAATAGCGTATCTATTTCAAGCATAATGAATGATAAGAATTTGATTGCTTAAAGAAATACTAAAAAAATACAAAGGAAAAGCCCAGAGGTGCTTTTGTTGTTGTGTGAAAGCATACAATAAAAGGCAGGCAAACTAAGATTATAACAGATGGATAAATGGATGGACAGGACAGACAGGGAGAAACAAGGGAAGGGGGGCGGAAAGGAGAGAATCAGGTTTGGGATTAAGTGTTTTATTTTACTGGTTAAATTGAAGAAATAGAAAGCAAGTTGTCAATTACTCAGGGCTCCCTGGTGGGGAAGGCAAAAATGAAACTATATAGACAATACAAAAAAAAAGCCCCCAGGAAGTAAAACTAATTAGTCAAATGAAAGTAAAAGCTATTTACAAATAGAAACAATAAAAGAACCAAGTGACTTGGCTGACAAGTTAAAAACCAGTGAGTGATAAAATGTTATACTAAGGGCAATTTGATAGAAATGCTGCGTATGAAAACAAGTGCAACCTTCCTACTGTCTTTCATATTGATTTTCATGTCTGCTGATGACACAAGGAAAAATATTTATAATTACCTTGAAGGTTTCATTAAGAGCTATAGAATTCATCAAGAAATAATTCCTGGTGTGGAAATGATAAATACCAGATTTTGTACAGTAGTTGGGGTTAGAGGGGTAAGGATGAGAAAAAATGCCAGAGAGGTATCCAGGCTTCATTCAATTATATTGGTAATAATTATTTCTTGAGCTGGGGTAATACAATAGTGTTTTGTTTTATTACTCTCTATGCACCATTTGGCATGCCTATTACATAATAAAATGAGAAGGGAATGATACAAAAAATAAAGAAAAGGAGAAAGCTATCTAACAGCTAAGACACTGGATTTCACTACTGTGGAAATAGTTGAGGAAGGCTGTAGAATTCCCGGATGGTCATCTAATGTAGGACAGGCCTCAGTAGAATTTCACACAGTTGAAGGTATAGCCTCTCAACCTCTTAAAATTGTCCTACTCTGAGACTTTATTTCCTTGAAAACATGTTAAGAATTTTTAAGTTGGAATGCCATGCTACTGGGTATATTTCACTATAAGAAACATTATGTATTACACTCAACGTAATATACAAGCTTCTTTTATAATTCCTAAAAATCAGTTTCCTAGCTATTAATTACGTTTTAGTAATGTATCATTCATTTTTTCTCATATTGTATGCACAAATATTAACATATCAGAATAAAACAAGTAAAATGGCACAAATGTATTAAGAGTCAAGTGAAATTTGCACAAGTTGGTATCTTAATGGATTCTGATTTACAACCTTAATTTAAAACACAGTAAAACCTCGGATTGCGAGTAACTTGGTTTGTGACTGTTCCACAAGACGAGCAAACATTTCTATTAGGTTGGTGCAAAACTATTACTTTTGCACCAACCTAATGATACATTTTAACTTGGTAAACAAGTGATGTCTTGCAATATGAGTAGTTTGTTTCTGGAACGAATTATGCTCACAAATCAAGGTATTACTGTACTTTACATTTTATGGTATACTATGTTAATATAATGTTTTTAATAATTTATAACAAACCCTGGTTATTACCCATCTGAAAGGAATCATCCACATTATATTCTTATTCAGCATATGGTGTGCTTAGTTCTCAACAATTTTTTATAGTATATGACAATCATAAATGCAAGCATATTACTTCTACACAAGTCATATTCCATGAGGTACTACAAAAATATATATGGGAAGAGGTGAGGGTAGCCTACAATTGTCTGATCAGATATAAATAATAATTCAGTTTTGGGCATAGAGGGACTCTGATACATCTTCTGTTCTATAACTTCGCATACAAGTTTACTTCTAAAAATTGTTTTATTCAGTAACTATTTATTAACTATGAGGTCTGACAATTAAGTTCGCAAACGTGCTACCATGCACTTACATTGGCAGCACTGTACAAACAGCTCAGTAAGGTTTCATAGCCTTGGTATATCAGTGTCTCACAGCTGTGTTCCTGTCAACGTGTGGAGGTGTCTTGCTGAGTAGCATTTATTATTGTTGCATGTTTTTGTGTGTCGTCGTGAGAATGTCTCAGCTTGAATTAGAGCAATGAACAAACATTAAATTTGTTGTTAAACTTGCAACAGTGGAAGCGAAATCAGGGATATGTTAGTCCAAGTTTATGGAGATAATGCCATGAAGAAAATGGCAGTGTACAAACAGATTAAACATTTTTCTCAGGGGAGAAAACATGTCACTGATGGAGAGGTCAAGGTGGCCAGTAACGAGCAGAACTGATGAAACACTGCAAAAGTTCATTGAATTGTATGTCAAAATCATCTGCTGACTGTGAGAAGCATAGCAGACCAAGTAAACATCAATAGAGAAACAGGAAAATGTTAACTGAAATGCTGGCATGAGAAAGGTGTGTGCAAAAATGGTCCTGAAGGAGCTCACCGATGAACAAAACCAAAGGAAGGGTCAAAGTTTGCCAAGACCTTTTGGAGAGTCAAGAGGATGTTTTGGGACGTGTTATCACTGGTGATGAAACATGGGTGTACCAATATGGCCCTGAATCAAAGCGTCAAAGTGCACAATGGAAGTCAGCCAATTCTCCATGACCAAAAAAGTTCCATCAGTCCAAATCAACAGTAAAAACAATGTTGCTAACCGATTTTGATATCAGAGGGATTATTCATTATGAATTTTATACCACTAAACAAACACTTAACCAAGTTTAGTATTTGGAAGTGCTGAAAAGGCTACGTGAAAAAATTAGATGAAAATGATCTGAACTTTTCGCCAATTCATGGTTCTTGTATCACGACAATGCACCAGCTCACTCGGCACTGTCTGTGAGGAAGCTTTTAGCCAGTAAACAAATAACTGTATTGGAACACCCTCCCTACTCACTTGATCTGGTCCCCAATGACTTCTTTCTTTACCCGAAGATCAAGGAAATACTGAAAGGAAGGCATTTTGATGACATTCAGGACATCAAAGATAATACGACGACAGCTCTGATGACCATTCCAGAAAAAGAGTTCCAAAATTGCTTTGAAGGGTGGACTAGGCGCTGATGTCAGTGCATAGCTTCCCAAGGGGAGTACTTCAAAGGTGACCATAGTGATATTCAGCAATGAGATATGTAGCACGTTTTCTAGGATGAGTTCACCAACTTAATTGTCACACCTCGTACTATGTGTAAAGTAGTATTCCAGACCTCAATGATACAAGGATGATTAAGCCACTCTTCCTGAAAGTTGGTGGCTTAGATCTAATGGCTGACATCTAAGTACAGAGAGGCCTATGTACTTAATATAACTTGTTTGAAAATTATAGATCAGGTTAGCTTGAAGAACGTGAATTTTGAGCCCATAAAGTATCACCAAATATATGTGTACATAAAACAGAAATAATTTTTAAAACAATCATGTGTCACAAAATTTGCTTATCTTAGAAATATTATAAAAGCTTAGGGAAAAGATTTAAAATAATTTCTCCACATTGTTTCTATTTCTCTTACCAGGCCTACAGAGATATAAATATACCAACTATAATAACTTTATACACTAAGTAAATCATACATGTTTTATATCAGAACAGTAGTGGACAATGAAAGAATATTACATAAAATACAGTTCCTTCCTCCTCAAATTTTGACCGCCAGTCCTCAAACCTCATTTTAGTCCTATACCTTTGAAACTTGTGAAGATTTTATCTACTAACTAACCAATATAATTGATCACATTTCTATCTGCAGTTGTAAAGTGCCTTAATAAGCACTGTAAAAGGATTCTAAATGTTCATGTTACTAAAATGCATTGCATACCCAAAGTAATAATTTAAATGCCTACGATTTAATTATCTCATTAATATGGATATATTTTTTTCAGCCCAATCATATCTCACATTTGATATTAATAAAATTACTGTTGGTAAAAAAAAGACATCTCGATCAAAAATATAATTAAAAATTTTCTCTATTTTAATAGACAGGCTATACAAATCTCAGTCTCTCACATGCTTCCACCATAGAGACACGTTTCACATCCCATAATATCTAAAATGATTAAGCCAAGGTGGGATATTAAAGATGAAGGAGAGGGGAAGATAGGGGAGGGGAGGAGAGGAGAAGAGAGAAAGAGATTATGAATAAGAAAACCTAAATTCTAGTCATTGTCCTGTCCTTGTTTGTTATAAGGTCTATAGCAAATTCTTGAAGTGTATTTCAATTGTTTCTTTTCTAAAAATAGTGCTTGGTTCTAATTTTAACTCAAAATTTACATTATGTCCATTTTGAATCCTGTATACAACTTCTGGTTTAATGATGATTTCGGATTGTATGCTTCCTTTTCTCCCTTCATTATCCTAGTTCAGCAGTTCTCAAAATGTGGCCGAAGGGTCCCTGGGAGTCCCAATATTCTTTATAATTACACGTCTATTTTTCCCCTTCACATTTTAAGTTCCATGAGAGAAGGAAGCATATTTAATCACTATTAAATAGTTGGATCATTATTATATGACCAGGCCCTAAAATAACACTTTGAATATAGAAGGTGCTCAGTTAAGTATTTGTTGAATGAATGGAGAAATGGCTGCTCAAAGTTGACATACTGTGTGAAAAGTTATCCCTGAGAGAAAAAGTTGAAGAAAAAAAAAAAAAAGAATCAAACTAAACCACTAAGGTCACTTGGTACAGGAATAAGGAGTACTACATACCTCAAGAAAAAGTAAAATATTCTGTGTATATCATATAATCAGGCAGCAAAATGTGACATACGCAGAATAAATGTAATTTCCAAAAACAATGTTAAAAATCAATATCTTATGTTTAAAGGATTAAGACTAATTCATTTGGAAAATATAATTCATCCCCCATTGATGAACTATATTATGATTCAATATTTAATAAAACAAAACTACATATTAATCACAATTCAGAATTGTTTATTTTGAAGTATGACTTATTATTGTATCACAATACATCAGGTCACATACTCCAAAATGAAGAACCAACTTTTCCCCTGTTATGAGCAGCACCCTAAAGGAAGATAAATAGCCACATAAGACTTTCAGCGATCTTACTCTTTACTACCAATGAAACAAAGTTTATAAAATGACATTTCATTCTGGGTGGGGTTAGATAACAAAAACCTACAGAGAACCAGTTAATACCCATAACTAGTTTCCTTATTTCTATTCACATTAACACAAGAACTACAGGTTAGACAGGTTGAACCACAAAAATCATAGTTAGAGGATAACAAGTAGGTTAGCACTGCAGATCTACAGAATGTCACTAAGGCATCATGTATCAAGTGAACATTTAATAATAATTTGAGTTTCCCCCAAGGTTGGCAACTAGCATTAGTGTTAATCATGCTACTGATCATAACCAAATGCCAATGTTTTGTTCCTATATACTATTTAATACTGCCCAGTAGGCTGGCTTTTTTTTCAAATACACAAAATAAGTCAAAACACATCAAAAGAAAAATATAAGAAAATTATGGACCCAAGTATCCTAGTAATTCAAATATGAATTATACATGGATTATTTTTGCAACTGTCTAGAGAGAGCACTTAGGGATAAAGAAATGTGAAATATTAAGAGTTGTGTTCCCTCAATATTTTATTTAGAAAAATACAACCAGATAATAAAAAAAGAATTCAACATGGACAATAAACAAATGAAAATATATCAACCCTTTGTTATAATCAGGAAGATGCAATTAAAATAAAGAGATAATTTTCATACCAAAAGAAACTATTTCTCTCCGAAGAATTTATTCAAGAATAAAGGAAGCATAAATCCACTAAAAAACAACTTGCAACACAAATATTCATTGCAGCTTTATTTGTAATGGCCAAAAGACCTGGCAACAACCCAAATATCCATGAACAAGTTAGACGTATAAACTGTGGTACAGCTAGATGATGGAATATTACTCAGCAATAAAAAGGAACAAACTATTGATATGTCCAAAAGCATGGTGGAATCTCAAAATCACTATGCAGAGTGAAAGAAGCCACGCAAAAAAAAAAAAAAAATTACATACGATTCTTTCCACGTAAAACTCTAGAAAATACAAACAAATCTATAGGAACAGAAAGCAGAAATTGCCTGAGGGTTGGGGATAATGGCAAGGAGGAAAGGGATAATGGCAAGAGTGAGGTTACAAAGGGACACAAACTTTTGGAGTAAGGTATGTTCACCATGTTGATTGCAGTGATGGTTTCACAGGTGGAGGTAGGTCAAAACTTACAATTGCATATTTAAAATCTGTGCGGTTTAATGTATGACAATTATGTCTCAATAAAGGTGTTTTTTAAAAAGAGAAAGCTTTTTCTTATTTCGTAATGGTACACATGGTTATATTTTCCTTTCATTAAATTCAAGGTTACTCATTAAAAACCATACTCTATTAAAGAGTTAGAATATCTTGGTTTTAGTCCAAGTTTCCTTACTTAGTGATGGCAGGCAAATCACTTAACCTCCCAGGGTCTCATTTTTCTCATCTATAAAATGAGATTAGGCTAAATTGATACATGCCCAACTCAATTAATATTTTATGGATCTATAGACTAAGTAGTCTTGGCTTTTTATCACATTATGTTGTTCCCAGAACTTCATAGTAAATCAAATCACATTTTGTGATAAGGGAAAATGTTTACTACAAAATTCAACAATAAACCCCTATACTCGTTTAAAATATAAAAATATAAAATATATAGTGAAAAGAACCTTGGCTTGGATTCAGATAGACCTAACTTCATATTACAGGTGGGCTAACTTGCTATGTAAAATAAACAAGTAATTTTACTTCTCTTTGTGTCAGTTTTTTGTTTTGTTTGTTTTTGTTTCTTTTTACATGTAAATAAAGAAAATAACACAATACCTCTTAGGGCTGCTATGAGGATGAGTAAAATAAAAAAGGTGAGATGTCCAGCAGATGCATAACTATTAATGATAAAATAGTGCTAATATTATAAAACTATTTGCATACTTTAGACTTCATGGTAATACATGAATATAAGTACCATATTATTAACATGAGTTAAAAAACAATCATCACTTTAAAAACTATCTTTCACTATAAATTTTAGTAGACAAGAATTTGGTTGTTCACCACGAATCAGAAAGGTTAGGCAAGAATATTTTCTGAGTGCCTATATTAGTCACATAAAATAAGGAACATTTTATTTTATTTAATCTACATAAGTAAAACAAGGAGGCAGAGAGGAGATAGGGGATGCTGGAAGATAGGGTGAGAGGTACTGCTATTTTTATAACATAGTGATCAAGGAAATGCTCTTATCTCATAAGGTAACATTTTAACAGGGACTTTAGTGTATTTTAATTCATAAAACATTTTTTTTACACAAAATATCACTGCAACATTAGCCAAAGATTTCCCCAGCTAAACTAATAAAGAAGTCATTCCTTTAAATTGGTATATGAATGAACAGAATACAAAATATTTCAAACACCATGCTGCAAATTAAATAATTCCCCCAAAGAAAAGATCCAACTATTAAACAGAAAAAGTTTTCAACTGAAATTAGGATGTTTCATGAAAGCTATATACAGTTGAGAGCTTTCATTTGCTTTCCTCTATGCAGCGGTTCTCAACATGTGGGTTGCGACCCCTTTGGGGGTTGAACTACCCTTTCACAGGGGCTGCCTAAGACCATTGGAAAAAAAAAGATATTTACATTATGATTCATAACAGTAGCAAAATTACAGTTATAGAGTAGCAACGAAAATCATTTTATGGTTGGGGGTCACCACAACATGAGGAACTATGCATTAAAGGGTCGCGGCATTAAGATGGTTGAGAACTGCTGTTTACAGGTTCTTGAGTTAAATTATCTTTCATCATATCAGAAAGAAAACACATAACTAAAAAACTTCAAAGTGGTAAAATCTGCATATTCCAAGTAAAAAGGGTAAGTATAATATAAAGTAAAGCTATTTTTAAAAGTTACATTCTTTATATCGTTTTTGGCTGTTGATCTCAAAGAATAAAAACAGCACAATGCCTTATTTCTCTGTTGAACAAACTTTAGAACCAGCAATACATCAAGGCCATCTTAATTATTAATTTGCCTGTCAAAATAGGAAAAACCAAAAAGAATATAGTTTGGGGCAGCCTTACGAATGAAACAGTTTCCTTTAATTTTTCCTGTATTTGATTCCCATTATCTCACTCTCCTAGAACATCTTTTCCACTTAATAAAATTCCACGTGTCCCGCTAGCCAGTTTAAATTTCACCTACTCTCCAAAGCTTATCTTAAAATGACCACTCCCTCCTTTGAAGTCCTATACTAACTGCCTTTACAATTCACTTAGAAATTGTGTGTGACCTGAAGTTATCTCTTTCACTGAAGTCCTGAAATGTAATTTAAATCCTGAACTGGTAACTGTTCATGATTGTCTTAGCAACTGAATTTAATTTCTAGAATGCCACTGTTACCGAAGTAGTCACTAACCACATGTGACTGTAGATTTAAATTTAAACTAAAAAGTCAGTTCTTCAGTTACACTAGCCACAATTCACATGTAACTAGTGGCTATCATATTGGATAGTTACCAAAAGGATATCATTTCCATCATCCCAGCAAGTATTATTGAACAATGTTGTTCTGAATTTGGTAGGCAATGCAATATTTGATTTAATAAAGACAAATTACGGTAGTAGCACAGATGGTTCTACAAACATGTTTTATTTGGTTTATAGTCTTCCAAGAATTTAAACAAATATTTTAAAATTTAGAACATACCTCCCAATAAAAGGCAGTAAGTGCCCCACATGGAAACAAATGACCACAGCTGCTTTTATACCTGTTTACCTATTCAGTCACTAACAATCCCACACTGAATGGTATGTCTCTTGCACTTACCTGCTTCATTAATTTATATTACTTGCCTAGACCCTTGTTAGTTGTTACTCTGCTTCATACTCTATGGACATTTAAAAATTATTTTTTAGGGCTGGCTGAGTGGCGCATTGGTTACGAGTTGGCTTGGAACATCAGCTCTGAGTAGCATGGCCTCGGTTCAGATCCCACATTAGGGCCAGTGACGCTGCGCCCTCTACAGCTAAGATTGTGAACAACAGCTCCACCTGGAGCTGGGCTGCGATGAGTCGCCCGCGACGACGGTGTAGGCTGAAGTGGAGCTGCAGTGAGCTGCCGTAAGCTACCGTGAGCAGCCAGCAGCCGGCGTGAGCTGCCAAGAGCCACTGTGAGCAGCCATCCAGTGACCGGTGACTGATCGGCTTCACCCGGGAAGAGCGCAATGATAATACCAACATGGGCCAGTGAAGCGACATCCTCCACAACTAGACTAAAGAACAAAAGGACAGCAACTTGTCTGTTCCCCTTCCCCAATTCCCCAATAAAATCTTTAAAATAACAATAAATTATTTTTTAAGTACTGTAAGGATTATTTTTTTACCAGTTTTCTAAAGCTATAAGTAATGTACTTAAAATTAGATGGCTCCATTTTGATACAGAATCCTTTCAATAAGATAACTGCTCCTTTTATACAAATGAAATGTTCTGAATGACAACTTTCACTGGTATCTAGTTGGCAATGCCTGTATCATAAGAACTGATCTCCTTTTAGGGTAACACTCACATAAACGTCTTGATGCAACTTTTGAAATTAATTTAAACAAAATTTCTCTAGGGACTACTGAAACAAAGAGAATGTGTCTATTTTAACTTCACAATACTACCACAATTCATTTACTCATATGTGATTACAATAGTGGGTATACAATAGGAATTCCATTGACTAAATTAATGAATTATATCCTTGCCTAGATATGAAAAAAACTTGCTGCAAGTATCATCAGATAAAGACAAAATGTTAGCATTCAAATAGTGAACTGTGAAATTCTGTTTTGTTAACTTTTTCCCAACCTCAATGTTGGTTATTTGTTTCTGCTACTGGTGTAGTAGAAAATCTATAGCAAGAGAACAATTTTCTTTTCATTTAAATCTATCTTACTTGGTTACTAAAGGTTTCTTATGGTATCTACATATATACTAGATTTAAAAAAGTATCTACTTTCCTCAGCTTCAGTCACTTCACAATATTACATGAGCTCATTAATTGTAACTGTAGTAAGCCAAGTTAGTAACAGAAAAACAAGTTTTTGTTTTACAAAGAGCTGGAATATGAACTGGATGGTATCCATTCTTAGCTCAACTCCAATAATTAAGCCTAAACAGATACCTACCTATTCCAGAGTTGCTTATTATCAATATCACTCCTTTCTCTTTCCACAAGATCAAAACAGCCTAATGTTTTATTTCTTACTATTAGTTCTAACTGAAAATTGTTTTTAAATTAGTGCAATACAGTCAAAATTTTGATATGGAAAAATTCATGAGATTAAAAAAATGAGATTAGATCAATTTCCCATTTACTTTAAAAATACATAAACCATTATTCTTAGATATGAGGTTATTCTTTCAACGTAAAGTCTTTCAAATACTATACTCAAGAAATTAATAGCTTTTGTTATTACTTAAAAATGCTAGATTTAAATGAATTCTCAAGCTCAAGCAATTATTCGGCAAGCTAAAATACTTTCTAAACATAGTCAGCTGGTTCAAAACTGTTTTAAGCATTAAAAACATCTTGTGATATATTTTAAAAAGTAATTTTAAAAGACAGGTTAACAAACTGGTATTAATAAAAACATACAAACCAAATGATAAAGGGAATCCCCCCCACACACACACACACCCCTCCAGTTCCCTAAAGATGGCATTTGAAGATGTCCGAAAAAAAAAGACTTCATCTAATCTCAGTGAGAGTAAAAATGCTTAAGAATACAGAATTTCTAGTTAACAATACTATATAGTAAATTTAAAAGTAGCTAAGAGACTTATCTTAAAAGTTCTCATTAAAAGAAAAAGAAATTTGTAACCGTGTGGTGATGTTACCTAAATTTACTGTGGTAATCACTTTACAATATATACACATGTCAAATCATTATTGTATACCTAAAACTAATGCATTGTTGTATGTCAATTATACCTCAATAAAAAATAAAATAAAATAAAATTACAGAGGGTGCCAAAAAAATGTATATCCATTTTAAGAAAGGGGAAAAAACCCATTAAAATTGTAATCCTCAATACATACGAATAACAAAAGATGAATACAAGTCACATTTGACTTCTGCAATTACAAGAAGTGCTCAAAGTGGTTATCATCAGTGTCCAGACACTTCTGATTTCAGTGAACTACTGCTTGAGCAACGTTGACCAAAGTGTCCACTTGTATATACTTTCTTGGCACCTCCAGAATTCCTAGGATAAGTTGTTTTAAGATTTCAACATGAAAAACTGCACAAATTACTACTAATCATCATTTGCTGTTTTCTAAACCTGAGATCAAACTCCAACTCCCAAAAAAGAATGTAATTTAACACAAATGCCCATAACTAAGAGAATGATGGATACAAAATATGACTTTAAATCAAACCATTTTTGTCTTTGATATATACAAATACATACAAAGATTTATATATTTTTAATATATTAAACGCCTAAAAATAAGACACTATCATTTACTTCACTTGAAAACCAGTTTATTTAAAATCTACCCAGTATAAAGTATTTTAACACTTTCTAGTCAGATTGAACAAAATCCTCTGGACTCACATAAACACACATAATTACTTACTAAACAAATTTAATAAATGTCTTTATTCAAATGTAAATAAAGTATTTCTATAGCCCACAAAGGGCTTCTCTGTCTTCTCTAAGTTCAAGGTATTAAAATAGAGCTGTGCACTCATTATCTGGCACTGTTCAATAGAACTGTCTTCAATGATCAAAATGTTCTATACATTAATGCTGTCCAATATGGCAGCCACTAGGCACATGTGGCTATTGAGCACTTAAAATGTGGCTAGTGACTGAAGAATTTTAAATTTTATTTAATTTAAATTTTAATAGCTACATGTTATTATGTTATAAAAATACTACAAAAAACTTTGATACTACCATGAATACTCACAACTAGGCAGCAAATTATATATTCTCTTTTATAGTTATTCTTAGCTCTCTTGGGGGAAAAAAACAACATTTTTTCACCATTGCTTTTTAACACAGCTTTGAAAATGTTAACCATTTTTAGGTACACTAAAGGAAAAAATACAACCCCAAAAGTTAAGGAAACTAGAATTATGGGAGTACTAAAATGAGAAATAGAAGTGAGAAGATAATAATTCAAGTTAAGTAGACATTGACTGAGTAAATATGAACACCTGTAAATTGGGGATAATAATTCCTCCCCATCCCTAACTCTAGGGGTCATTTTAAGAATCAAATAATTGTCTGTTCCCCTTCCCCGATTCCCCAACACTGTTCCCTCCCCCAATTCCCCAATAAAATCTTTAAAAAAATCAAATGACATAAGACACGTGCAAGTGCTTTATAACTCAAAAATGCTTCATATAGAGTGATGTTACTATCAGTAACACTACTCATATTTTTCAACATGGTTCTCTTTATTTTGTATGAGGTATCTTTATAACCAAAACCAATTTCTATAATTACCATTATACTATACTAAAATAAAGAATTTTATCCACCAGCTTGTCAATCTCATATTATTATAAACAAAAAAAAAGTCTACTTTTAAAAAAGAGATTTAGTAAAGTGTTTTTTGGGGATTTGGTAAAGCAAGAATTTTGCTTTAGATCTGAATTTAAGGTTTCCATTGGTTATAAGACAATCTTTAAAAGGACAAATCAAAACTAAGTATAGAGGGCCAGCAGAGTGGCGCATTGGTTAAGAGTTGGCTTGGGTTGCCGGCTCTGAGCAGCAGGGCCCCGGTTCAGATCCCACATTAGGGCCAGTGACGCTGCGCACTCTACAGTCAAGATGGTGAACAACAGCTCGACCTGGAGCTGGGCTGCCATGAGTCGATGGCGACGGCATAGGCTGCAGTGGGGCTGCAGTGGGCTGCCGTAAAGCTACCGTGAGTGGCTGGCAGCCAGCGTGAGCTGCCAAGAGCTGCCGTGAGCAGCAATCCAATGGCTGACGACCAATCTGCCTCATCCGGGAAGAGCGCAATGATAATACCAACATGGGCCAATGAAGCAACGTCCTCCACCACTAAACTGAAGAACAAAAAGACAGCAACTTGTCTGTTCCCCTCCCCCAACTCCCCAACAAAATCTTTAAAAACATTTTTGTACAGTTTTACACTTGATCTTCACCAAAAGGCCGAGAAGCGATGTACAGAGTTTTATGAGATTCTAGCACAATGAAAACATGGACCAGAATAAAAATTTAAAGTAAAATGAACATTCTCCTGATGATGGAGTGAAAAGATAAGGTTTCCATAGCAACGAAATGCAAAGACAATTATGATAGCAAATAAGGAACAAACACATGGACATTTATTATAATTCATATATCAAAGCTCAAACATATTCAATTACACAGTTGATATTATTTATTAATATTCAGAAGTATATAACTATAATCTGTTTTTCTAGTGTTGAAATGTGCAAGACCATTTTGGATTTTGCAGATATATACTCTAAGTTTAAATTTATAAAAAGTACAAAAGCCTCTGGAAAAGGACAAAACAAGAATCTGAATTTAAACTGCTTCATGAAGTCAATGAGTTGTATATTTCTTTGCATAACCAATGACACACCACAGATTCTTAAAAGTAAGCTTAATCCTAGAAGTTCATCATATATTAACCTATGATTCCTTCATTTTTACACACAATCTCAGCAAAGTGTTATTTTAAATAAAGATAATCATGGAAATATATACACCTTTAAGATAGTTATCCTCACTATAACCTCTATGAAGCAAAGAAAGGAAAGAAAAGGAGAAAACAATCTATGAAGTATGATCAGCTCTCTAGGTCTCTTATGCCCAACTTTGGCTCTCCTATCAGCTATACAACTAAAGTATTTAAAGAAAAATGAAGTAATCCTCAAATGTAAATCTGAGAGGGATGGGTTACTAAGTGCCTACTATATACCAGGCACTTTATGTACATAATTTTTAAAATACTTACAAGAGCCCCCTGAGCCAGTAATTATCTCCGTTTTTATAAGAAAATTTGCCTCATGGAGATAAATAATCCACACAAAGTCAGAGAAGAGAGCTAATATGCACCAAATATGGGATTTAAAAGTAGGTCTGTATGATTCCAAAACTTGAATTATCTACTAGTGATTTCAACTAGGCCTTGAAATTACTGATCAGTAAATTTCCAAAAAGAAATTTGGCAAAAATGTGTGTGTGTGTATGTATGTGTATGTGTATATATATATATATATATATATATATATATATATATATAGTTACTGATTTTTTTTGCCAATTAGTATATTACTATCAATTATCCTTATCATTTCTTAAAAACAAGTACATTTTTACATCAAGAAAGGAAGAAGGTAGAGAAGCAGAAATGGCAAAATCTCAGAATGAAGGACAGTCCACCCCTTTAGTTATATATTGGTAACTTTATACCAACATGTACAGAATACATACTCTTACAACATTTTCCTTCATGTGAAAATATCATCATAAACAGTACGGGTCCAGAACCCAGTGGTTATAACATTCTTAAATATATGTGTTCCTTTTATGTGATGAACACTTGAGGAATTTGGTGGTGCTGTTCGACAGGAGCAATATGAGGCAACTGAACTCTCCCTCTTCCTTAGAGAGAGAAGAATTTGGAGTTTCAAGAATTTGGCCAATAAGAAAGAAAGCATTGAAGAACAGACATGAAGATGAGGAGGGGAGCCAACCACAGGATATGAAACTGGGTATACAATGGCGGAGGGCGGGGGGAGCTAAGTGAAATATGGATATATTTGCTAAAACCAATTGTTATAGTTCTATAAACATGTGTAGAAACAGAAATGCAGGAAGCAGAGGGTGCCATGAGAACTTAAGTGCCCCCCACCGGGAAAATATGGAAATCTTGGGGAGACTTGGGATTTCCATAGGGGATAAGATTGCAAGTTCAAGCCTATCTTACCTAGCTAGAGCTTGAAAGTAAGATTTCAGCATGAATTTGCCCTTCAGATCAACCAGCTAGTCATCAAGAATGATCCTAATGGAAAAGCAAGTACTGGCATTGTTGAGGGAGAAGGGACGATATAAAATAAGAGATGCTGTAAAAAGTGGAAGGTAAGAACCTGAGCAGACTGACCATAGGCTGTGGTTATTGGAGTGGGGATGAGTCTGAGACATGGAGGAGCAGAGAAAAATGCCAAAAGAGGAAAGAGGCACTAGAGTATACAGGTTAAGAGGAATTTGTGCTCCCAAGGTAGAGAGACCTGGATTGGCATCTTGGTTCAGGCCAGTGATAAGACCATGGAGAGGTTACTTTCTCTAAATTTTAGCTATCTTCCCTATAAAGTGGAGATAATAGTACTACTTCAGTAGAATTGTTTTAAGGATTAAGCGAAACAACATTAATATGACTTGGTTATAATTTGTTTTTAGTAACAAAATTTTCACTTTTATTATTCCTAGCTTCAGTTGTGTCTAGACATAGCTCCTTCTGCCACTAGAAAATTCTCAGCCTGAGATGGGGAATTCAATTATATGACTGAAAGTAATAAATTTAAAATTATGTACCTGCCAAGTGGCTCTACCTAAAGAAAAACCACGTAATGCAGTTCTGCTCCTTCATAAATACCAAAAAAGCAGAAAAGAAGTTTAAAACAATAAATGTAAAATCTGGGGATTTTCAAAAATGAGACTGCTTTTTATTCAACAAACATTAATAAGTAACTACTGTGTACAAGTTGCTGTGCTCAGGACTGAAAGGGTGAAAGATGAAGAATGTAGCTATATATGAGTAGTCCTTTCCCTCAAAGGTTTTAAGCATTCAACCTAGTAGTGAAAATGAAGTAGGATACAAACAACTACAATGCAATGCAATATATGATAAATGCCATGAGACAGAAAATACCCTACTTAAATTTTGAATGAGATTATAATGGCTAGGGGGAAAAAAGGAAAAAAGCAGAATTTAAAACAGGTCTTAAAGAAGCATTCCAGTTGATAGAATACAGCAAAACTATATAGTGAGGAAAAATTACCAGTCATGGTTTGACTAAAACATAGTCTGCCTGCATGAAAAGAGCTAAGAATTAAAAGGTATTTATGGGGGGCTACAACAATGACAGCCTTCAGTGCTGAGCTAAGGAATTAGGACTGTATCTCACAGGCAGTAAGGAATCACTGAATGCTGGAGACAACTTCTGAATCTAGCAGTTGTACACAGTCTAAATATAAATAGAATAAGACTGAAGAGGTACAGAATATCAAGATATTGTAATCATCCAAGTGATAATGACAGCTCAAACTTGGACAGTTGCAAAGCAATCAACTCAAGTTACATAATGAGAAGAATCAACGGAAGAGGCTGAGACAATAGTCAAAAATGACCGGCAAATGTCTAGCACTGACAACCTGGGATAAGAATAATCTTTAGAAATACCAAGAAGTCAGTAGTAGTAAATCAGTCATAAAATCGGTCACAGGAATTGGTCATTTTTTTATGCAGGCATTTATCAAGTATAAACCATAGGCCAGGCACTAGGGATATAAAGATGAGTAAGACCTATTTGCTGTTCTGAAAGTGGGAAAGACACATATAATTTAACAATTAGTCGCCATACTGGGTGATGTATTTAATAACAGGAGATGCAAAATGGGAAATAGGCTAATTTGCCAATGGATTAAAATGCTATAGCCAATCACTAAATTTACTTATTTATCAAAAATGTATATTAAATAAAATTTTTCCCTATTAAATGATATGAATACAATAATATATTCAATGAACACATTTTTCTAGAAGGAATTTTAGGGAGTATCCAATTTGTCAAAAGTTTTTTAGGCAGAAGATCAGTACGTGTTAGTATCCTTAAAATTAGAAATAACATATGCAAAGATACAGAGGTATAAAGAAGCAGTGCATTTCCAAGAATTGTGAATAGTTTAATATCACAGCATAACATACATAGGAAGAAAAATCTGAAAAGACTGATAAGGGCTGAATGACAGAAGGTCTAATATGTTGGGTCGTCGGGAAAGTCATGACGCATTTTTACAATGAAAAACATAGAAAAATACGTCATGACTTTCCCAATGACCCCATATTTTACTCTATAATAAGTGGAAAGTTACTAAAAGGGTTTAAGTAGAAAAGTGCTTTCATAATCTATACTCCCTTCTCAGAGATCAGCCCCATCCCTAAGTCACAGGAGAGTCCTTGTGGCCATACTGGTACATATTGGTACTGAGAACTCCATCCCTCCATTGCCATAGTTGACTGGGTCAGGGGTACATGTTCTGTATGAAGTCAGCCAGATTTTCTCATCCAAAATTTAGAATTGTGGCACAGAATAAGTGATCAGTTAGCTGTGGGCATCGGACTTGTGGGTTAATGTAAATTCACAAGTTAGAAGTGCCACTTGGGGACTACATGAAAGGAGAATCAGTATATAGAGGAAAAATACAACAGTATACATACTAAAAGAAGAGATATGAAAACATGTAACCCTAGAGAAAAAGCAAGCCTCTAGCTTTCTTTTTAGTCCTCACAGGACTTGGCTATATATCCTGCCCTTGATTAAGTGAGATATTCCTGTAGCTTTCCAATTTTTGTTTAAGCTAATTTAAATGGGTTTCTATGCCCTGCAACCCTGAGACAAAACAACGTGATTAATTCTGGTGGTTAATCTGAAGAATTAAAGAGAAAAATAGGCTTGAAAAGGTAGAACATTTAAATGAGGAAAGGAGTTATCAAAAGAAAGCAGTAATAGCAAATCTAGACAGGTATGATGAAAGACAAGCAACCAATATTGTGCAGAGTCCATGAAGTTTAATTTAAACAAGAGAGTTTCAGGAAGCTGAAGCAGTATGGATTGTCTCTAAGGACTAGGACAAGCAGGAGGTCAATGATGCTTTTAAGAGGAACAATTTCAACAGAATAACTGGAACAGAAGTCATATTTGAGTAAGTTAGGAAATAAATGGTAGAAAATAGATAAAACTAAGAAATTTCTTTAAAGGAGTGTGATGATTAAAAGAAAAAAGTTTGACAGGACAGCAGTATTAAAGATAAGCTATAATAATAAAAAGGAGAGGTGAGAACAGGCAGAATCAAGGAAGAATGAAAGCCCCATTCTGCAAAAAAGTGATATTATTCCAAAGAAAGTAGAAGTCCAGGAGAGTATAGCCTTAGCAAGGTCAAACAACTTTTCCTTAAAATTGGATTAAAAAAAAAAAAAGATGGCTAAAATTCCAAGATACCTTAAAGAAAAGTTGAGAAAATTCTCATTATTGAATACTATGTATCATTCAGTAGTGACAGTGAGGAGGTAAGTGATTTGCTGAGAACTGAGGAGGAATAGGTTGCACCACCTAAGAAAATAAAAAAAGTTTGAGCCACAACTGGGAAATGTTAAGGGGAGTTAACAAGAGGTAAGTCAAGGATCTTACTGACCCAAGGCTTCAGGGGATGCATGCAACAAAAAAGAGAATAATCACAAACTGGTACTATAAGGAAAAAATGACCTATTAATGATTTAAGTAAAAATAACTTCAGGTATAGTTTATTACGTAACCTAGTATGATGCAACCTTAATTTCTAACTTGCAAAAATGAAATAAGGCTATTCAGAAATATTTCTGTACTAAAAACCAAAAAAGTATTCTAACCAGATTAACAAATTTGACTAAAATTTAATTAATGTTTTTCATAAAAAGATAGCATAGCAATCACAAAAACTGCATTTAGGATTCCAGATTTGTCAATATGAATAAATTCTGCAAGAGGGGAATAATATTTTCTATCCAATAGTAAATCTGATCAACTTCAGCACTTTACTGATCAGCTATGCACATAATTGAACAACTGATTCACCTATAATTCTATACTTGGAATATATTGCCCTTCAAATGGATAAAATATTAAAAATAACTAATAATATTTTTCACTAAAGCAGTTGATGAACTATTTACATACAGAATTTTCATTATTTCTTGCGTCTAAATTCACTCTTTAATTGCGTCAAGTAAATTTTGAGTGTCTAAGCGATATAGCTTTCATTTGGATAACTGAATCCATGTATCATAAATTCGGTAACTTTATGCTTTTGATTCCAAATCTAGAATAGATAGTGCAGGCTTGCTGATCACAATGATGTAAATGATTCTGAATATTTGCAAAAAACGTAAAACATTTAAAACTGTCCCTCCCACAAATTCCCTAAAAAAAGTAAAAAGACAAGTTACTATGTCTTCTATAACCTAAAATAAATTCCAAATGCTGCCTTAACAGCTTTGTTTGTAAGCCAGGGAGATAACGCATTAACCAATTAGAAAATGCAAATATGTCAAGATTCTAAAATAGATAAATCCTAATGATGGTATATATTATGTAATTCTTATATATCAATTCATCTTTATAATGTGACACTAACGTTTACCTTCCAATCTAAGGTATTTATTGTTATCAATATACTCCTCCTAGGCTTTCTTGTTCTTTATTTCTAACAGACAGTATTTATGTGCATAATGTTATACAACTTTAAATTTTGTGAGATTGTCAAAAACTGAATGTGACAATAGTTAGTTTCAAATAAGATTTCATTAGATAAAATTAAGAGAAACTAGACATGTATCAAAATATCTGCTTTTCTAAGATATTACAAGTTAGTTTTTCATTTGTATGTTTTCCCCCTCAAAATTTTAAATATCTTTTTAAAGCTTTTAACTAGTATTCAACTTTCTAACTTTGCTGCCAAGTTTGAACTCTGCTGTATATCAAAAGTTAATCATATTAAATGTCATATGTTTTCATACTCTAGTAAGAGTAAAATTGGTTTTTGAAATAGAGTAGACATTTATTTGACAATTGTTCAACACAATACATTTTACTAAGAAATGATGGAGAACTAACTATTCTATTCAAATATCATGTATGCTTCTGTCTGGAAGTAACATTATTTTTATCACTATGAACTACTACTCCACTCTTCCCATTTATTTAAAAGTAGACACGGAGGCATAAAATGATAAAAAGCAGGAAAATTAACCATTGCCAAATTTGAAAAGCAGAAACATCACCCAAGGAATCAGATGCAAATCCCTGGGCTAAATAGACAATGCCTAGAAGGTGCCTCTACCTACCCTTATTTAAACACTGATCATCTATGAATAGTAAGAGTTGTAGACTAGAATTTCTATTATACTAATTAGAGATGACAGAAAAACATGATCCATTTTAGAGCCATCATTACATGACACTAGTTTCAGGACAGATGTGTTTACCTAGTCAATAAATATTTGGCAAGTTATTTAAAGATATGCCTTATTCAGTAAAGTATGCAGATTTCTATAAAGATCAAATTTAAGCTGAAAATCACATTTTATTAATATATTATTAAAAAAGTCAATGCTATGTATCATTATCTATTAATTATGTTAATTACTAAGCCCATACTGTATTCACCACCTCTCTTCTTAACTGTATCTCAAAGTACTGACTCAAAATCAAAATATTTTGAGATAAAAGTCAATAAAGTTACTAGTGGCAATTTTTTTTCAACCTATAGCTATTTCTAGCTTAAAACTCGATGAACCTCATTTCTCTTTAAAATTCTGATAAGTAAAATGGGATCAAGGGAGGAAAAAAATCAAATCAGTATGCTGTACATCTTAAAATTATACAATGTGTTTGTTAAATATATCTCAATAAAAAGGAGGAAAATGACTCAAATACCATGGGGCTCATGAGTGGGAAGTTTGTCAGTTACATCTGAGTGACAGAACTATGAGCACCTTTTATTCTTTTGTGCTTTTCTGCATTTTCCAAATTTTCAACAATAAGCGTGTATCACTTTTATAATTCAAGAATACTGTAAAATCTACCTTACCCATCCTGTTTATGAGCCTTTCTTATACTACATTCCTCCAACTCACCCTAAAATTTTAATCCTCCCAACACAGACACCTCCCACTTTCCAGTATCTCTGCAAAATTATACACCACCTCCTAATTTCCCATTAAATGGGTAAAGTAACAGTGTACTGTATATAGGTGTAACAAAACTAGTGCAGAAATCCCTTTTGAACTTGTCAAGGGAATATTTTTGGGACAAGAGATTAGAAATGTAAGTTAAAAGACACAAAGTAATTTCTTATGTCAATGATTATAACGAACTTCTCTTCCAACAGTCAGTCAAGACATGTCCAATCCTAGGTGACAAATGGAGCCTTCTCATCAATGTATGAGTATCTACTAAGTGCCAAACACATAGCTTGGTTTCACATAAGCTTAAATTTTTCAAGTAAAGTTTATTTTATGGATATTCTACAGAGAAATGTAAAATCTTTTGGGAAGATTTTGGGCAAACATCTGACAACTTGCATCAGAAACAATAATTGTTAAATGAAGAAAACCTGCAAAAAGGTTATTGGTACTGTTATTCTTTGTAGAATATTACACCTCATTCACAATAATAAAGCACTGTTAAATTATAGACTACCAAATAGAATGTGGAAATCATTTTTCCTTGTTATACAGGAACCTAACAAGTAATATGAAGTTTAAAAGTTAACTCTGGTTAATTATATTTTCGGCCAATTTTTAGAAAGTTCACACACCTATAACATTGGAATGCAAAACATCTATGGGTCCGCAGATCTACAGTAGCTTACAGAATGGTGTAGGGGAAACATTCTAACTCTGACTTAATATGACCATGAACAATTTATTTAGCATTCCTGAACTTAATTTCTTGATCTGTAAAATGGAAATAATCACCCACCCACTTTACTGGATTGTTGTCAAAATAAGTAAGGTGTAGAGGACCAAGAATCATGTCTCACATACAGCAAATAGTCAATAAATGTTATTTGTACTCTCATCTAAAAAGTGAAAACCATATCTTGTCATCTTTATATCCTCCAATACAGCTTTAGTAGGTGCTCAATTAATGTTTCTTGAAATAAATGTTTCTATAATTTAAGGCTAACTACTTCAACTCTCCACTTAAGCAAATCACCTCTGCCTAAATAAATTCTGCTGAGAATGGAATTTCAGATTCCCAACCCAAAACTTTATTAGGCATTTTGATGAAGATGAATCTCTAATAATCAACAAGGTGATTATATTAGTATGCTACTCAATATTAGTGTCTGCATTCCATAAAATTACTGTAGTCAATATTTTCATTTTGAGACTCTTTATATAGTTTTCATTAATCCAATTTCCTTGAAAATAAATTTGCCAAGACATGGAAACAACCAAAGTGTCCTTTGATAGATAACTGGATAAAGATGTGGTATACTATATACACTGTGGAATACTACTCTGCCATAAGATGAAATACTGCCATTTGTGAAAACATAGATAGAGCTTGAGATTATCATGCTAAGCAAAATAAGTCACACAGAAAAAGTCGAGAACCATATGACTTCACTGATATGTGGGATGTAAAACTGAAAGCAACAAAGTAACAAGACAAATAAACAAAAACTCATACACACAGACAACAGTTTAGTGGTTACCAGAGGGTGAGGGGGGATGGTAGAAGAGGGTAAAGGGGGTCAAATATACAGTGATGGAAGAACTGACTCTGGGTAGAGAACATGCAACGTGATATATAAATGATGTATTACAGAATTATACACTTGAAACCTATGAATTTTGCTAACCATTGTCACCCAAATAAATTAAAAAAAAACCAAACTTTAATTTCTTTGGCCTCACAAAAGTATTTCATTAAGTATTTCATTAAATAATTAAATAAAATGAACAGGACACAAGAAGTTTGTTATAAGAGATAAAAACTAAACATCGCCAAATAAGTTTATATTTTTAAACAGCTTATTTTAATTTTTACTACAGCAAATATTCTTCCTTACACTTTGAAGACTCTAGTCATCAACATTTGCATGTAAACATTACTCCATAGAAATATTACAGTAATAAACGAGAAAAAGTATTATGGTTTCAAATTTTCTTTGTCTTTCCACAACTAAAGGTCATTAATAAGCCAATTCCAGCTCAAGTAGTAAAGTATTTCAAATTCTGCAATATAATTTGAAAAATAATTCTAAAATGTTGGGTATATAATGTTTCTAAATAAATTATCAATTTCATTAAAAGTAGGTAACAAGTAACTTTCAGAGTGAAACAGGTATTTCTGAGACAAGATATGGCAAAGTAATAGTTAATTACTAAACACAAGTTTTAAAACTTGCTACATAATTTACTATTTAAATACTTAAAATAGTTTGGCAGAGGAGCATTAAGAACTTCACATTAAACAACTTTTCAATTTAAATAAATCCAAACTTAGAAGTTTTTACAAAGCTGGTTCTACCAGCAAGTTTGATAAATATTTGGTTACTGTATACTAGTTTCTTGACCCAATGAAGTAATTAAAAAGTTTGAATAGATGGATATGCTTGGTGAGACAAATTTTATCACCATTTATCTTAAGTGCTGATATAAATAATATTCTCAATTATTTTAATAAACACAATAAAGTTCAAATGCAGTAACTTATTAGAACTGGGAGTCAAATACACCAAGAAAAATGCCCTGGATACATACAACAACCTGTAAGGTAACACTTCATAAAAAGAATTCTTTTTCTGGAAGAGGTTACATTTTAGTTTATTTAAAAGTCTAACTTTAGGTGTTTCCTTACCTTGGGTCCCGTTTTTAAAAGTCATATTTAAAATTTCTTAGTTCTCTAATTTGCTTCCTTGTTATTGTCAAAACTGATCTTGTTAAAAGTCCCTAAATGTTATATTTTAATACACATGAAGATATATTTTCAGATGCATTGCCAAAATAAGTGTCTTTTATTCCAACTTTCGATAAAATACAAAAAAAGATGCCAAATTTTTATAATTCTGAAGACACTCCATTCAAAGGAAAATGCCCCTGCCATTTTCATGGCTTTTTCTCAGTCAGAACCAAAGCATGCTTTTCATATTTCAAGACTAGGCAATGGAAAACATTTCTGATTGTGCCTCAAACTTCATTTTAAAAGCTCATGTAAATTAATAAAACAATAAATTCCATTCATTTAGCAAATGTCATATGCTGTTAAGACCTCCTTATAAAAAGGCTAAGAGTAATTAAAATACTAATATACAGCAACGTGTTCAATGACATGAAATTCAGCTTTGCATTTCCAAAGGATTGAAAATTTGCAACAGTGCATTGGTACACCTTGTTGAAATCTCTATTTGTGTGGAGGAAATATCATGTATTATAACAATGCCTTCAAGCTTACAGCACAATAAACCAAGCTTTTATAGGGATCTATCGAAAATAACATTTGAACGGCAAAAACTTAGAAACAGTTGCAATACTTAAATTTTGGACATCATCAAGAATCAACACTTCAGTGTCTAAATTCAGCCTTTTTAAAAAAATTAACTGCCCAGCGCACATAATGAAATGTAAGTATGTTTTTTCTTCCCCTAATTCCTATCTCCAATCTTTGGAAGGTAGGAGACGACGACATTAAATAATCAAAATTAAGCTTAAGTCAAAATACAAGCATGACATTTTAATCTAGATGTAAACATTTCTGAAATACTCCAAAGTAATGAAAAAATAAACCCAACAGGGTAGCGTAGGTACCCCCTGTAAGTCATACAGACCTAAACACAAAAATCGTGTCTGCATCATCAAATATTTAGCTGGAAATGGGAAACAATAATATTGCTGCTCGACATAGGCTTAACTAATTAAGGGACCTAATTTATTCTCATCTTCTGCAGGCATGTGGTGCACAACATTTTCCCTTAGTCAACTGCTTTCTCATTTGTAAACAACTTCTGTAGCTCTTTCTCTGGTATTCAAACGGGAGGGAAAATGAAAGTCTTTTTGAAAAGCATCAGCATCTGAACTTCCAAATCTGAGCACGGAGTAGCTGAAAAGGGGGACCATATACATCACTTGGTTAAAAAAAAAAAGGGGGGGGGACGTAGACCTCGAATTAGAGGAAAGGAAAGCAGTCACCTGAAGAGGGCTGGTGAAATGAAGCCAGCATTTGTGAGACACGTTTTTAAAAAAGGGAAAAAAAAAACTTGTCTGGGGGCTGGAAGTTATGGGGGCGCTCTTTGTGCGGAGTCTGAGGAGAAGGGAAGGGACGAGAAAATATCTTGGGAGTCATTCAAAGGAGTTAGAGGAGCGGGGTGCGAGCGAAAGGCGGGGCGGGGCCCGGCCAGTCGGAGGGAGGGGGCAGTAGGGGCGTCCGCCCGCGGCTCTGACACCCAGGGAGGGGGCGGTGAGCTGGCCGCTCGGGGGACAAGGGCTGCAGACAGAGATGGGGTCCCTCTGATAGGTAATTAAAGCAGTGGCAGGCCAGGGTTCTAGAGGCGGGAGAGGGTCCGGTTCCCAAAGGAAGCGGCTCCCGAGTGACATCCCCAAGTTTCCGCACTTAGCGGGCTAGGGGCGCGGCGGCCGCACCGCTTCCCTCGGTCCCCGACCCCGCGCCACTCTCGCCCTCTCCCCTCCGCCAGCGCCTCCCGCCCGGGCCGCGGCCCTTACCTGGAGCTCCGTGAGCAGAATCTCCCCGCGTTCGGGATTGGACGCCATTGCGCTCCGCTCTGGACTCCGCACCTGGACGCGGCCGCCACTGGCGAAGGGAGAAGGCGGGACGGGATCCGGGGAGGGGGGTGAGGAGCCGGGAGAGAAAGAAAAAAACTAGGGATTCATGGAGGCGCAGCCCCTGCTGGAGGCGCGGCTTATTTCGCCCGGTTCATGAAGAGCGGCGGGGAGCGAGGGCACTCGTAGCGGACTCCCCGTCGCCGCCCGCCTGCCGCAGCCGCCGCCGCCCGCCCGCCTGCGCGGGACTCTGTTCGCTCAATCGCTCCCTCTGGGCGACACCAGGAGCCGCCTCAAGCCTTTCGGTGAGGGGCTCAGCGGCCGCGGCTGAGGCTCCTCCTGTCGCACCATTTGGCTGTCACTGCGTCGCAAAAGCGGCCTCACTTGGCGGCTGCCAGGACACGTGACGGCCGCGGTCACCGCCCCCCCGCCCGGCGGGAGACGGGGCGGAGGGGACCCCGAGGAGGGAGAGGCGCAGGGGGTGGGGCGGCCTCCGACCCGGCTCCGAGGTGGGGCCTGCGGGTTGGACCCGGCTGGGGTGAAAACGAGGGGAAAGGACTGGGCTCGCGTCTCGGGAGGCGGGAAGAGAGAGAAGAAAACACGCCCGCTTTGCTGCTGCGTTTAACGGCCCCTCTGTGAACCCTAGAACTCGGGAGCGTACTCGCTGTTTTTGTTTTCTCCCCAGTGACACTTTTCTTGCCGAAGTTTAGGCCTCATGTAAACGAGCCCCTTTCTAACCTCCACGGCCCAAAGAGTTGCGGAACTCAGACTTTTATAGATTATTCCCCTGATCCCACTAACCCAAGATACTAATTTTGCCTTTTGCTCCCTCCCATCCCCAGCGCGCCTTTCGGACCAGTAAGGTGCACAGCTGGCTAAACTGGGGTGTGGTCTGTTCTTTTTAAGAAATGTAAGCGGCTTGCGATCCCTGGCAACTTTTAACGCCCAGCCTTTGCGAAAGATGCCTCTTCCCAAACGCTGAACTACCCTGGTTTGGTCTGTGGAACTCCACGGAGTTTAGAATTTAATTAGCTGGCTTCTTGAATTGGTTTAACTGAATTTAAACTAAATGAGGTGGGGCCAAATCAGCCCCACGAATGGAAAAATGCCAACTTTGCTTGGTGTAGTAAACATCCAAACTAACCTATTAGTAACATATAGTAAAGTGGTATATAAGTTTAGGTTTAAAAATTGACACTATAGTATTCAGAAATGCCAATAAAGTCTCAAACATACAGCTTTTTTTTTTTTTCTGAGCAGTGAATGGATATTCTAGGCAACTGCCTAACTTTATAATTTGAGGCTGAAATACAAGGGCTTTGTTGAAAGCGACTTAAGAAAAAGTGGTAGGGAATATTTAGTTTGATAGCTACTTGAAGAGTGGCTTAGTTGGCATATTTAAGAAGCATGTATATACTGTTATGTACTTCTCTTACATTCCATGTAAGATCTGTTGGGCTGATGCAGACACTTATGTTTATCTTTTTGTCTTCTGAAGTCTTATGCATTAATTTGACAAACATTTGTTGAAGGTCTAGAGTTCTGTGACCACATTTTCTGAACTCCAACTCGCGATACGTGATAAAGAATTTTTCGGGTGTGTGTCTCAAGAAGTTTTACAACTATTTATATGGTTAGTGCATTGCCTTGGTGGAAAATGACAATTAAAATATATGAAATAACACTTGGAAAAGCCAGGATGTAAATGCCCTCCCTCGTAACAGAGTCAGAGAGTGAGTGTTCTAAGCCTTGGAGTTAGAGCTAGAATTAAGAAAGAGCTCCTGTCCCTAGAGTAATTGAGTTCTTTGGAGAAACAGACTTGTGTCCAAACTACTAATGCAATTTTAAATGGTGGGCACAAAATGTTAGGGGAGCACTGCATTCAGATATCTATATATACATTTTGTGTGTGATAAAATATACATAACAAAACTTACAATTTTAACATTTTTAAGTGTACAATTCAGTGGCGTTAAATGCATGCAGATGTATTTTGCTTATTTTTGCCTTGCCTTACTCAGAATGGATTTAGATGACTGACATGCACATAGTAGGAGCTTAACAGTGATGGAATTAAAAATTACCTATGTAAGGACTTAGAAATACAGTCAGTTGGCATTCTTTTTAAAAATAAATTTAGATATAAACATTCATATTTTAGCACCATGGAATTTTAGAACTAGAAGAGACTTAAAATGTCTAGCCTAACTCTTTTTTTGGGGTTTTTAAAAAAGATTTTATTGGGGAATTGGGGGAGGGGAACAGACAGGTAGAAAGAGGAACAGACAGGTAAACAAATTGCTTCAGTCTAGTTGTGGAGAACATCGCTTCACTGGTCCATGTTGGTATGATCATTGTGCTCTTCCCAGGTGATAGCCTAACTCTTATAAGTAGGAAAAAAATAAGCCATAATTTACTTAATTAATTAGCATGGCATCTTAATGGCAGAGATAGAGCCTAGAGCCTAAATCTCCTAATTGCCAAGCCTGTGCTTATTTTAACCTACACCATGCTGCTATAAATAGTTTAAAATAGAACCCCCATTTAAACTGAACTCATAGCATACGGTCCTTCAAATTTTTTACGATAGGAAAAGACTTCAAACTTTACATAGTTCTAGTGCTAAAACAAATATTAATAATAGTTTTAATTTTATATATCATGTAAATATAAGCAACAAACATGAAACACTTTTAAAGTCATAGAAATTATTTCTGAGATTAGTTATGTTGGGGAAAGTAGTACAATACAAAAGGGAGACCAAAACAAAATAAAGACTGCTTCATAACCTGGAAAATGTAATGGTTTAAGCAGTAAATTAGTTTAATGTAAGCTGAAAACAACTACTGAGCTCATAGTCTCTGTTCGGGGGGTGAAAAGCAATAGAGCATGGAACATACTTATCAGAATGAAGCACACTTGAAAAAGTTTTTTGGAAACCCATATCATGTTGATTCAGATATGTTATGCTTGGTTCCTATTTGCAAATGTTCTTAGGAAATCCTAAGTATAGTTCACCTGAAGTTATGTTCGAATTTGTATTAACAATAAAAAAGATGAAAGACTTTTTTCTACACATGTCTATGTAGAAGTTAAAGACCTCAAAAATATCTGGGTTGTATCACTATGCAGGTATCTTTAAAATTTTTCATAGGTATTTTAAAGTTCTTTAAGAAGTAGAAATCACCAAACATATAGAAATAATTTCAAAATGTAAACAAAAATTAGATGGACAGTGTTATCTTTTATTTTCCTTTTTTAAAATATAGAAATGTTACAGGAAAAATCCTAGCAGAGTTGAACTTCATTTCTGTTTTTGTTTTCTGTGTTGTTGGTGAGAAACAGACATTCACAATTTCAGGTGATAAGGTTCCTCTTTTCCCATAGATCCCAAGTAAAATGAGACAAGAACTATATATCCAGGGAACACGACACCTTTAAAATCCCACCACACTGAGAGCATAACCTTCCTCTGATGAATGTCTGCTTTCGATGTCGCTTGAGGTGAATCAACATGCTGGGACCAAGACCGTTTGTGCACCACATTGTTGTCAACAATCCACTTCTCATCACCAGTTTTCAGTCGTTTCAAAAAAGAATTGTTTCCCTCATGTTTAATGAGTATGTTGCAGATGTTTATATGCTCCGTCAAATGAACTTCTTTGAGTTCATGCAGAACCCAAATATCGAGCTTGCTTACGTATCCCAGCTTCTTCAGGTGGTTGTGAACACTTGAATGATGGATGTTCAATGTTTCTGCAGTCTCTCGTGTCGTGTAATGTGGGTTTGACTCAATCAATGCCTTTATTTTGTCGCCATCAACCTCGGTGGGCCTCCCTGATGGAGCCTTGTTGAGATCAAAATCACCAGCACGGAATTTCGTGAACCATCATTGGCAATGATGTTCTTGTAGAGCATTATCACTGTAAACTTTATGCAACGTTTCCCAAGCTTGACTCGTGTTCTTCCCTTTATGGAAGTAAAACAGTAAAATATGACAAAAATGCACAGTTTGGTCTTTCATCTTCAACTTGTTGTAAAATCTCCAAAACTCAACCAAATCGCTCAGGTTTTTTTGGAATGAAGCTAGAACTGTCAGCTGTCAAATGACATAGCAATAACATAGATGCGAATGACTCTGGTACTTCCAAATATGAACTAGTGACATCTGTCGCAAACATGCATCTTGACTTTTCTGACAATCCAATAGTAGTACAATGTTTTTTAAAATTCTAGCTTATCCCAAAAGCATTATGGAGAATTGAGGGAAGGGTTTGCTTATCTGTTTGTGTTTGTTTTGTTATCGTTTTTTTTTTAATGTTAGTGTTAAAAAAGTAACCTTCTATCCCAAGGGATCACAGTGAAGTGGCAGTGGTAATCAAAGTAATAGATTACCAAAGGAGGGTCAAAACTCAGGGAGGCAGAATCAGAACTAATTGATCACCACCCTTTTCTTCCTTAAGAAACTGCCTGTAGGAATTGCTCCCTTGTATACTCTGTGAGGATAATTTTGAGAAGATTATTAAAACAAAGTCAAGAACACAGAAGAGCAGATTCAGTTGTAGTGGCTGTCGCAGATATTTTCTGAGCTGTTTGCTCAGCCCACATCCCTTTCTCTGAGGATTGCACCTTTCCCCAGAGAACTGGTCTCTGTAGCCATGTTAGTTCTGCTTGACCTAGATCTTTCAGTAAAGTCTGGGTGGACCACAATAGAACATGTCCAAGTTTAGCCAACCAGATTCAGAGTCTGGAAATAGAACATTGGAATGCTGATCAGTTGGTGGCTCTAAAGGGGGGAGTTGTTGTGGTTCTAGGGCTAGAATGGCCATTTTCTTCCAGGTGTACAAAGATGCAGAAAAAGCTACTCGTTGGAGAAGAAAAGAAGTCCTTCATTCCTGTCACTGGGGATATAATGTTTACCAAGGCATACCTGGTCTCTGTCTTCATGGAATTTATAATTTAGTTAAAGAGACATAATAACAAAGAAAGTGAATTCCAGGTATTTTGAACACAGATCAGGCAATCCTTTCCTGAGTACTTCACAGTTAAGTTGAGATCTCACTGGTGAGTATATGTTCACCAGGTGAAAACAGGTATAAAGAACTTTCCAAGGAGAGAAAATAACATATATAAATGTTCTAAGATGGAAGGAGCATGTTGCATAAGTACTGAAAGGCCAGTGGGCGATTGCAAAGAGATGGAGCAATTAAGCAAGAGCCTATAAAATATGTGTATCAGTTAGGATAGGTTAGGTTATGCTGAATAACAAATGGTTCCAAAAATATCTGGCCTACAATCAGGTTTGTCTCTCATGCAACATGCACCACCCTCCCCCCCCCCCCCCCCATGGCTCTGCTCCATGTCACCTTCCCTTTTGACTCAGGCTGACAGAGCAGTCTCTATCTGGAATATTGCTGTTGTCATGGCAGAAGGAAAAGAAAAGTGGTAAATCTTCCACTGGTTCTTAAAGTGTGGCTCACATTTCTTTCACTTGTCATCAGCCAAAACTTTGCTGTGCCAGTAAGTAACAAGAGACATAGCTGTATAAGCCTCCAGCGGAGACAGAAACCACAATGAAGGGCACTGAATGTAGGTGAATAGTAAGCCAGTTCCACACTATGTTTAAGACTTTGAATTTATCATAGGAGCAATGGAAAATCATTGAATAAGTTTTCCATTTTTAACAAATCACTCTGGCCATGGTGAGAACACAGATTAGAAATGGTCAGGAGTACACTGGGGGAGAAAAATTAGGAGCTCATTTCAGTTTTCCAGGCAAAAGGGGATACAACTTTACTCTATGGTCATGGCACTGGACATGGAGAGAAGCCAATTGATTTGAACACTAGGAGGATCTACTGATGTGCAAAGAGAAGCAGAAGTGAGAGACTATCTGGCTCCAGGATGGTGGAAGAAATGTAGCAGAACTGGTTCCTGATGTCTTACCATTTGCTGGCTCCAGTCTTCTGCAAAGTCCAACGACTCTGTTTATTTCTAGGTTCCTGGTGTTCCCCTAATAAGTCTCCCTTTTTGCTTAAGCTGATCTCTGAGAGTGTGTGTGCGCTCATGTTCATGTTCATGTTCACAATCTTAAGCAAACAGCACTAAGTAAGCCATTCAGTCAAGGTGAAAACCAAGAGAGAAAGACTAACACCACTGTTTTGACTATAGGGTAGAAATAGGTAGGACCAGGACACAGTTTAATTAGTGCCGTTACCTATTTCAATAACTCCTTCTCTATCCAGTCTACTTGTTATTCCTAAATTATTCTAACACCAGCAAATGTACAAAGTATAAACAATAAGTACGTATTTCTTTGTGAAGTCTTGTACATAGTCTTGTTCTCCTGTTAGACTTAAAGCCACTAGAGCAGCAGTTCTCAACCTTTCACAGGGGTCGCCTAAGACCATCGGAAAACACATATTTTCGATAGACTTAGGAACCGAGACACCACTCCTCTATCTGTCTCCAGGCCCACATGCAGATACGCCCACATACGAGTACCTGGCAACCCCGTGAAAGGGTCATTCGACCCCCAAAGGGGTCGCGACCCACAGGTTGAGAACCGCTGCACTAGAGAGGGTACATGAATCTTATATGGCCTAGTATAGTATCTCTTATGAGTAGATATGATATAGGTGTGTGTGTGCTTCTGTATGTATTACAGAAATATTTCAGGACAACTGTCAGCAAGGGACTCCCTGTCCCTCAGAAAATTAGGTAAGTTTGTCCTGAATGGCCGGTTTAGTAGCCTCAAAAATCAAGAGCCTCTGTTTCCCCAATCCAGTTTTTCAGACTTCTTTCTCCTTCCACAAACACCCCCCTATGGCTTGTGTATCTTGGTCCTGCCTATATTGATATAGACCTGAAGCTCAACCCATGACCAATTACCCCTGATACCGACTATCCTCAAACATTTATGAGTTCATTAACTTGGTACCAAAGATTTAAGACTGGTCACACTACAGGATGCGATGCCTTTTACCCTGAATTTACCTCTCTATTTCCACCCTCATTAGATTAACAAGCAAAAACCCTGCTCCTTTCCCAGGCTATTTGAGTTTTGCTATACTCACATTCTTCTCATTCTCAACTGTTATTCCACAGAAGATCGTTTGGAAATTTCTCCCCCAAACATACATGTTCTCCTGAAAGTGATGCCAAAAGGCAACAATTTCTAAGCTTGGTACATAAATGAATGGTAACATTTTGAATTTTGTGTGTTTGAAGTAAGTAAAAGGAAAGTATGTTTTAACCACCATTGAGAAGTTTAACTTTTTATTCTAAACCTTGGTATCCCTTGATACTCTTAAAAATTATTATAAATCCAAACAGCTTTTATTTATGTGGGTTATACCATCTGATGTTTACTGTATTAGAAGTTAAAACAGAAGGATTTTTAAAACTCAAGCATATACAAACTCATATTTTATTAGTCCTCAGAGTGATGACCTCATCTCATGTCACACAGCCTCTGAAAAACTCTATGTTACACTTGTGGGAGGATAGGAGTGGAAAAGGCAAGTGACTTCTTGACATTATTATGAAAATAGGTTTGACATTGCAGACCCCCTGAACCACACTTTGAGAAATTCTGCCCTAACCTAGAATGTTGGCTCTGATGATTGTGGATCAGTACAATTTCTCTGCATGTAAATATATTAATTATTAATAGGAATGTGATCTCTGTGCTTCCAGAATTTAAGATCTACTAACTGTGCCCAAATAATTGAAAGCTCCTGAGCTTTTCAAGTGAAACATTGGTGTGGTACATGAGAAAGTTTGGCTGTCCTTGTCGAAATGAAAAAAGAATATAGATATGAAACAGTTTATGTGCAACATGACCATTTTACTACTAGTGCTTCTTCTAGAGGAAAACTCTTCTGCAACTTTAAATAGAAAAAAAAATCAATAGGTACAAAGAATTTAATAGTGATCTATCGAGCATTTTAAAGGGTTTGGAAGGTGGACAACAGGGAGATGGGTTTCCCTACCATCATTTCTTAAGCACCCAGCCATTATTCAGTAATGCATATCTACTATATGAATTAGGGTAATGCTAAACCTTTGTAACAGACTCCAAACACTGTAGTTTAAAGAATACTGAAATTTGTTCCTCCCTTACTCACGAGGATTGCACAAGGTAAGCAATCCAAGTTATCAGACTGGCTTTACTCCATGAGGCCATCTATGGGCTCGGGTGCCTTGTATCTTACTGCTCAACCATCCACCGTGGCATTATTCTCAACTGCATGGCTGAAGCTGGGGCAAGGAACTCCATGATCTACCTTGTGGGAAGTAAAAAGAGAGCATGGGAGCTCAAATATCCTATGTCTTAAGGCCCAGGCTCAAAGTTTCACACATATTCCTGCTCCCCATTCTATTGTGAGAATGTACTCAGTCATTTGACCACACCTAGCCTCAAATGAGGCTAAGAAATGTGCTCTCTGACTAGTCATGAGCCCAGCCACAATTCTTTTACTGAAGAAGAGGGGCAGGGTGGATTTTGATGGACAATTCACAGTATCCATCACATAGACTTTTTAGTCAATGATTTTTTTCAATCAGCAAAGTGTTCTACTTCTCAGGCTTTAAAATGCAAACTCTAAATCTGGAACTACCAGATTCAAAAAGACCATAAATCCTTTGACACTCCCAGCAAGTATTCCTATGTTAAAATGATCACTCTCAGGGCCAGCCGAGTGGCGCATTGGTTAGGAGTTGGCTTGGGACACCAGCTCTGAGCAGCAGGGCCCCGGTTCAGATCCCACATGAGGGCAAGTGATGCTGTGCCCTCTACAGCTAAGATGGTGAACAACAGCTGGACCTGGAGCTGGGCTGCCATGAGTTGCTGGCAATGGCGTAGGCTGCAGTGGGGCTGGCCAGCAGCAGGCGTGAGCTTTCGTGAGCTGCCATGAGCCACCATGAGCGGCCGTCCAATGGCCGGCGAGCGACTGCCTCTCCTGGGAAGAGCACAATGATCATAACACAACATGGGCCAGTGAAGCGGCATCCTCCACAACTAGACTGAAGACCAAAAGGACAGCAACTTGTCTGTTCCCCATCCTCAAGTCCCCAATGCTGTTCCCCTCCCCCAATTCCCCAATAAAATCTTAATAAATAAATAAATTTTTAAAAAATGATCACTCTCAGAATACTCCCTTCTCAGCTGGAGCTTTGTTAGAACCCGGCCACCAGTCTGTGAGAAACCAAAGCTTCACAGAGAGGCTATATGCTGGTGTTTTGGTCAACAGTCCCATCTGAGCCCAGCCTTCAAATCATCCCAGTCCAGGCACCAGACAGGTGAGTGAAGACACCATCTTGGTAACATCTACCAGGCGCAGCTAGTCCAGTCCCTGCTAGTCCAGTCCCCAACCACTCAAGTCACCAGATGTTGGAATTATCCTATTTGAGGCCACAGACATCACTGAAAGAAACAAACAACCCCTGATATACCCTATCCAAATTCCTGAACCATAGAATTTGTTAGCGTAATAAATTGGTTTGTTTTAGGGATGGAGAACAATAAATATTCATGGTAATAGATAACTGGAACATACATTCCAAATTGGATATTCTCAAACTTGTAATTGATAGAATTTTTCTGTAATATTTAATTTAAATTTTCTAAACTGATCAATTAAAACAATGTTTACCTTTTACAATCATTCACTTATTTGATAATATTTATGGAGCGCCTATACTTTATTGAGTTTATATCTATAAACCACAAATACTGGGACCCAGTTATATTCACTTTTTTGTTTCTCAAGTAGATTTTAAGCTTCTTGAATGAAAAAATAATATATCAGACTTCTGTAATCTCCACAGAATCTAATATGTAAAACTCATTATGAGTAAGTACCTAATGAGAACTTGTGTGATAATTTTTTTATTTATAATAAAAGTATATACATGTAACCATTCTTCATGTTCATACATATAGCTTATTCAGGTGTGGCTGAAAAGACATGCATTTTCTAATTAAAAATAACTGCTAGTTATAAGTACTTATAAAAACGACTTTAAAATATATCACTTTATAAAGATTCATATGAAGGGTTTCCTATTAAAGATACTATTTTGGAAAAGAATATTACAGTTATTTGCATATTTAGTTTTATATGCTGGTAATTCACATGATCTGTGTATTGCTTTTACACTTTAACTGTAAGCCTCTCACCAAATGAAATTTTATTTTTAAAGTATCTTATCACCACACACATATATGCAAGCAGTTTGAATGGTGTGAAATACAAGATCCACATTTCAATTGCTTTACTATGTTGTCTATCACAACTAGAGCTTTCTAAAGTTCTCCTTTATTAGAGCAAACTGTGGATGATTCAAATACCATGCTTCAGCTGCCTTCATCATCTGAATGAGATAAGCTCTCAGCAAGATGTATTCAAGAAACTATGGTTCAAACTGTGTTATCCTGCTATAAAGCAATCTGCTAAACATTTCTGAAGCAATTTAGACAGCTGTGACTTAGTTGCAAACAATGGGGACACTTAATCTATTGACTTGAAATTTGGGCTGCAGAGAAGATATTCAAGAGTTTTCTCATGACTTCATTTGCTACATAGAAAGCTGCTTCCTAGTTTTTACGTGCTAAGAATGGAAAGCTAAGAACTATCTATAATAAAACAAAGAATGAAAGTGAATGACCTTATAAATTGGGTTTTTATTAGAGTTTGTAGTATTGTAGATATAATGATATTATACCACCTATTGTAGGTATAAACATATTTTAAGGGCTTTTTACTCAAAGGAATATAAAATGCTTTTAATTTTATTCCAGGTTATATGTCTTAGTATAAATTCTTCATAAATATTGGTGTATGGTTTGCCTATATTATCAACATCCTTTTTTTATTGTTTTCTTATGCTGATAAAATCTATATTTGGAGTAAATTATTATTTACCTAAGAAACACATTCCTTTCTGACTTGAAACACATTTCAAAAATAATTCTTTGTACTGAGATAGTTAATAAAATATTCCATTAGTCAACTATACTATACTCTTTAATACTGATCAAATCATATTAAAATTTGAGATTCACTACACACAGACACACACACAGACACACACACACACACACACACACACGTGTGTGTGTATATATTCATCAATATGTGAATAAAGACAAAGGAATATAGACACATACAGGTATATCAAAATAAGGGAAAATAAATGCTCATGTTTAACTTCTTTTAGTCAGTTATTTTTAAAGATATCATTTAGGCTGTGGCTATAATATGCCAAAACTCACTATTGGATATCATTTGATTATAACTGTACAATGTTAAAATTCAGTTATATTTGTTTAATATAACCAGTAGATAGGCTGGGTATTCTCATTTTCAACTTCTTGGTTTGGCATTATATGAGTATAGTTAACAGAATAATAAAGAAAATAATTTTTTTATAGCCTGTTGATTTTTTGACAAATTTTAGATTACCTCAGATTTTTGCTTTTGAACCGTCCTGAAACTATGAACCTTCTAATACATTTTTCTCCTCCCAGCAGTCCATGATATAGACTAACAATTCTAGCATCTCTGAATGAATCATTTTTCATTAGGACCTGTTTTACTTGCCCTACGCACCAAGTGAAAGTTGATCTCAGTTTGGGCCTTGCCCTATCACTTAAATGCTGAAAGAATTTAAATTCCTTAGCTATAATGATACACTCAATTTGTTTATTTTTCTTTGAAAAGCAAATGAGGCCAGAAGCTATAAAGACTCGTATGAAAAACAAAGCTAACTCAAAGTGTTAAAGATTTGATTTGTTATCTGTATGCAGTTCAGTTCATACAGGACTTCCTTTGCATAAGGCAGTATTAATGGATGAAAGATAGGACATTCCTGGGATAAATATGAAGTATGATAGTCAGGATTTTCTACATATTCATACCTCTACACTTGCTGTGATATTGATGTAGTCTCTGATGGAGAATAGTTTGTAGACAAATAGTAGTTATGTCTGTAAGTGGCAAAATATGTTTTCAAATAAACCATCATTTTTTCCCTGAAAAAAGGTCCCTGCCCTCACCAACTTAATTTCTTCTTTACCCCACATGGTTAGAAATTACTTAAAACGGATCGATAAAGTAAGACTTGAAAAGGGTAATATCCCACAGCTATTGTATCAATTTATTTAAGGGCTTGGAATCTATCTATCTATCTATCTATCTATCTATCTATCTATCTATCTATATACTTTAAAAAAATCTGTAATTCAAAGATGACTTGTACCTAGCTCATCCAAAGAAAACAATCCTAACTTTAACCCTTTCAACAGAAAAAAACCCCATATTTTCCCCATAAATTAGTCTTAAAATTCTTCCTTTTGTCAAATCTATACATATTTCAGTCAAATGTAAATCAGCTCACCTCCTCAGCTTTAACAATAAAGTAGCTACCTGATTTTTACATTTAGAAATTGAAAATAAGAGAAAAAAAATTTTTAGATATATGTATGTATTCGAATTAGATTAGTTGGATGACTTATTCAACTCTGTTCAGAATTGTCAATCTGTTTACATGTAATCCAAATTCAATTTTCTTAAATATTAAGGGAATGTATTTGGGTTCCATTTGCTTCTTAATTTGAATTACTCTGCAGATCTGATCAACATGATCAGCTAAGGTACAAAAAAGAAAGTTCTTCATTTCTATTTCATACAAGCAGTATTTAAGATTTCAGTTCTAGCTTTAGTTCAAACTGCCACTACAATTTTATTGTCAGTGTTTATTTGTACCTGAGTTGCACTATTTTGTATTTCTCTGTCTGGCAGTATTGGCATCTGTTTAATTGAGCCACCAGGAGTAAAACAGTAAAGCAGAAAGAGGATGAAACAACAGTAGAACTTGGAAGTGAAATAAAACACATTGAATTTACCCGCTCTCCTGAGGACTAATACCAGCTCTAAGGTCTAAGTTTAACTCACTGAGACTGAAATGAAGATGCTTTTTCTGCCTACCTGTTTGCCTGACTTGACCAGTATACTTATTGGACCCAACTATCACATACAACAAAACATAACTTGTATGTTTTATGTATGTATTTGCGTGGATTGAATACATTTATGTCAATAATAATTCACAATAAACACTTATGCCAAGTACTATTCTAAATGCATTATATTTTATCTTCCAAACAATCCTATAAAGTAAGTACTGCTAGTTCTTAGCTTTATAGGTGAAGAAACTGAGGCTCAGAAGGGTTGAGTGAACTGCCTAAGGCTTCAAAGCTGGAAGAGGCAGAGCCAAGATTCAAAGTTGTCTGGCTCCAGAACCTATGCTCTCTTAATGCTAACAATCACTCATACAACTATGAATACCAAAAATCCATTTATTAATGGGTTGAGGCAGAACACATGTACAGAAATCGAACAAGAAGAGGAAGGCAGTTACTGAAAAAATAGGATTTGGGAAACCATTATGTTAATTCTGGGTTTTCTGTCACATCCTCAGCTAGAGTAGGCACCATAGTGAATACTTTCTCTGGGTTATTCTCTTTTCCCTGTTACACCTACTCATAGTGGTCATTAAAAACTTTTTTGTTGAATCATTGTCTAGACCTTTCAGATACAGATATTTTCAAGATCTTTCTAATCTAGACATTGTCTAGATCTTTCTAGATCTTTCAGAGCTAGAAGACAGCAAATAAGGAATAGGTCTGGAACCCTACTTTATGACCCAATGTCCAGTCTTAGGACTAAAGCTTCAGCTAATGAGGCCACGTCTTCAATACTCACCAAATATTTATTGATTGCATATGTCTTTATAGTAATAACATCTCCCTTTCTGATAAAATGCAGCAAAACTCTTTTATGTGTGATTTTGGGGGATAAGATGACAATCTGCTTTACGGAGGATAAGGCTTCCTTTGGGAATATTAGTTACTTGATTCCTAGTCTATTCAACTTGTGTAATAGATAGAATGTAGTATTTTATATTAAAATTAGAGGAGTTAGGAGACCATTTTAACCCTTTTATCCCTACCTTTTCTTTTCAAATAATTTTCATAAAGCAGGAATACCATATGCATGTTCTGCTAGTATATAAAGGACATACAAAGGGCTTATTTTCCTATCCCCAGTGTATTACTTTTGAAATATACTCTTGACTACTGTGGTATTTTCCCTAATTATTCATTTCTAATTACATTCACAAGTCATTATTAATAGTGACACCATACTTCTTTATTCAGTTAAACATTTGCATAATGTTCTTTATACAATTAAACATTAGCACAGGTATTTTGGATTACACGGTGTACTAAGCTCTTTAACACTATATTTGAAAAGGCATATTTCATTTGTCTAACTTAAAACTATAAAATTAAGAAAATTCAGTAATGATCTTGAAATTCTTTGACAAACATATCACAAATAAATTTAAGAAAAAATTATTATGTGAAGACCACCTATTCATTCAGTATTGGATGACAATCTTAAATTTTAAATGGACCTGACATTAGATTTAATTTATAATACAAGTTAGGAGCAACTTTCTGGTATTTAAATATTCTTACTCTGCATATTTAAATTTCTTGATGAACTACTCTAAAGTTGAAATTGAAATTGAAACCAAGTATCCCTGGTTTGTTGTGTCTCAGATGATAGGCAATAAATGATTGCCAATGCAAATTGAAAATGAAAATAAAACTATCATAGTTTCATTTATAAAAATTTTACAGGGTATTATTCACATAAGGTGATTATGTAAAAATATGTATGGCTCTTGAATAATTTTTAAATTGTTGTGAGGGACAGGATTGGCTCTTCCAGGGGTCGGCAAACTTTTGAGCCAGAACGTACCCAAAGAGCTGCATGTGGCTCGCGAGCTGCAGTTTGCTGACCCCTGATCTAGAGCTGAAATAGTGTCCCTGTCAGGTTTCCTTATTTCTATGAAGAGAATCTTCACTCTTCTATTTATCCAGGCCAAAAATAATTGATTTTTGACTTGTACCTCTTTATTCCCTTCTCACCTCACATTGTCAATTGCTAAGTCTCATATGCTTATTACATTAGTGTTTCTTACATCCATCCCTTATTTTTTCCTAAAGCCACTTCCCTATTCAAGGTCCCCAATATAGCTTATGGGCTCATAATATACTAAGTATTCTCCCAAATCACGGGATATTTGGATGAGCTGCACCATTTTCTGCTGCTAGGATCTGCTTACTACCATCAAATTTAGTGTCAAATTCTTCTCTGGATTCTCTCCAGCACTTTTTTCCCTAGCCTCCCCTCGCCCCCCTCCCCCAGCCCGCTCCATTATTGGGAGCTAGCAGCTACACCTGAATGCCTACACACCTTCTGGTTTTCTATTACAAATCTTGTAGCATAGCCCACATCTCTGGCAACACCATCTCTGATGTAGAATTCTCACTTAGCCTTAGATCCCCAGTATTCACAGCTTGCTCCTTCTGAATTACTAGGAGAGTGGGCCATGGTTTCAGAGGAAGGTTATTCTCTCGCCTCACCTACAACCCCCCATCCCCAAACCTAACTTCAATCTTTTCTTCCTAATCATAAGGTAGGACTTTCTTTCCTAAGGGACTACAGACATATACTAAAACTCATGCAGAGACCCAGCTGGCCAACAAGCCACGTAATCCCATTTGGTATTTAACATGAATGGTGAAATCACTTGCATGTTTAGTGATGACAACTGGTCCCTACTCCCTATCCCATTCAAAGCTTTACCACAATGTCTGTGCTTTGGTGTTATACTTTCTGCATTCTGCTGCTACTACACATAAAGGATGAAGTTCAAATATGTGACACACCCATGAATATATTTAAATAGGCTTCAAATTATGTGAATTAACCAATAATTCTGATTCTTTTTCTTCCTATTCTATAAGCCTACAAGAATGCAAGAGAAAGAAAATGATGTTATCATAGGAATGACCTTAAATCTATAAAAAAGAAAGAGCGCTGTTAGCAAACTTTCAAGGTACACCTATATCTAGTAAGAAGTTAGTTGGAATATGCCTCATACACTTTACAATAGATGGAAACACCGTTGTCCTATCACCCTGATGCTGAGAACATTGCTATTTGTGGGTCTATTTTTTTCTTCTTCAAAAGCTTTACAAGAAAGCAGTGGTTAGACTTCTTGCTTGAGCTCAGTAGGTATGCATTTAATTAGCGGTCACTCTCTTATTGATCAGGTACCATACTCTTGAAGCCTACAGGGGCTAGGTGGGTTATGTATATGAGGGAAGTAGGCAAAACACAAGGAAAAAAACACTGTGTGAGCTTAAGGATAAATGACAACTGGCACAGAACACAGTATCTGGGAGACATTAGGAGAGGTGACAATGGTATAAAATGGTAGTCTTCCCTACCTAAAAAGTGCAGTTGCTACATGAAGATGGAAGTTATATGTTAAGGATTGCAGAGAAGAAAGACAGAAAGAACCTGGATCCCTGATGATCATGGAGGCAACATATAAACCCAGGACTGCCTACCTCCACACATAACCGGTAAGTCCAGGAAAATGGAAACTTTGGGCATACTAGCCCTGGGGATCCGAAAGCCTTTCTCCATCTCTCAGGTCTTGTTTTCCTCTGCTTCTGGCATGCTAGCTTTGTTCTCTCCTGGGTTGGTTCTTTCCACATAGTGGGGAAAATGCCACCTGTAGTTTCTCATTTGGCATCTAACATGAATAGTGAAATCACTTGCCTGTTTCAGGCTCCATAATTGGAGCTTATGATCCAAAAGCAACATAGGGATGCTCCTCCCCTTCTAACCCCAACAGAACAGTTGTGAGGAGGCTTTGATTGGTCTGGGGCAGTTATATCTGCATTCCTGAACCAATTTGATTGGCCCTTTTAGACCAATGGAGTGAGGGAAGAATTGCCTGAAGGAACTAGAGGGAGGCAGATACAAACTGTGGCTCCCATAGTCCATTGCATCCCCTGTATTGTAATTGACTTTTTAGTTCTCTGTCTCCTCTACTGCTTTGTAAGGGCCTTGAGGGCAAAGACTGTGCCTTATTAATTTTGTACCCACCCAGCCAAGAACAGCATTTAGCATATAGTAGTCCTACAGTAAATATTTGCTGAAGAAATAAATAAATAAGCAAAGCCAGGCAAAGAATTTTAAGAAGAGTGGGTTAGGAACCCATGACAAAACTCTGAGCAATAGGTATAAAGTGCCAGGAATAAATAGTGGCATTATGTCCACTAAGCCAGCCTTACGAGTAGGTTCAGGAATTTTATGCACTTCTGGTAGAGGCAGGAACTTATTACAATGTGACCAATTCATGCTGAATAAATATGTGATTGACATATAAACTTGCTGCATAGAAGCAAATATTTTTTAGTAGGAAGTTCCTGAGAAGTTTCTTATGATTTGTTGTTTAATCTTGTTAAAAATTTTAAAAAGTCATATCTCAAAATGTGTTTCAGGACGATGGGAATATAAACAGCTATGAGAAATCAGTTTGATTACCCCAAATGATAATGGGTAATTTTAGATTCAGAATGGCTGGAGAACTGTAAGATCATTTTATGGACAAGTCTCAGTTTTGTTAACCCTTCCCCAAAGTATGAGATTAGGTAGGACAACATAATTTAAGGTAATTGTGCCAAGAAAAGATAAACATAAAAACTAACATGAATCAAATTCAAAATTGATTTGTTTGGGAACTAGTTTGAAGATAGCGTGTGAGGGGGATTATGGGGTTAGAGTTGCTGTATTCAGGCGTAAGTGTGTGGAGGCAAGAAACATTGAGTAGAGTACTAGCCACAGGGTCAGTTTTGAGAAAATCTAGTTCTGAGGCAATTGATGTTAACCTGGAAGAAGAAATCATTTGTTGAAGAGTTGAGCAGAACCAAATATAGTGTTGTGAAAAGGATAAAGGTAAAACAAGTGAAAGGTTTCTTTAAAGAAATTCATTTTACACTCAAATTTTGAGAAATAGCTCTGCAATATATAGACTATCCCTGCTTTTGTTAAATGACTGTACTCTCTAACTCAATTGTCAAGTATTAAAAAGTTAAGATGTGCTTGGTTTACTTATATACTGGATGGTATCCTGTTCCTAGCTGATGTTACAGAGGGCAAAACTATCATATTGTATTCATGTTTATATTCCCAGCACCTAAGAAAGCTCAGAACTCACAGTAGGCACTCAATAGATGTTTACTGAAAGAAAGAGTCCTTAGCTTCTATAGTGTTTTACAATTTTCAAAGAAGTTTTATGCACATGATTTTGTATAATCCCATAATAACCCTTTGAGGTATTTATAATACATTTTTCAGATGAGAAAATAGATTCAGAAGAGGAAAATAACTTCTCAAGTCACAAAGATTTTGAATCCAAATCTTCCTTCTGGTTTAGCTTAGTCAAGAATAAAGTATATTTTAAGTCACGACACATCCAGAGACATCCAGACATGTAGAGGCTGTCTGGTTTTTGTCTATTCAGCACCACACCTCCCTTAGGGTACTAAAGGCTGCCAGTCACACTACTGTACCCTTCTGGTCAGTGGGACAGGAAAGTGATCCATGTCCAGCCAATAATAGTACTCTGACTGCAGTGTTTGGCTAAGGTGAGGGTATCATCCAAACCATGTCGATCTGAGTCCTTACCCAGGATTTTTCAATGTAGAGGTAGAAAGCGTTTTTGCCCTTTGAAATCACAGCCTGAAGGATGTAAAGGTGAAAGGTGTGTCTGCTTGTGGCGATGGAGAAAAACTATGTAGTTATTGGAAAAAATGAAGCAAACTGACTATGAGATGGAGTGATACAGAACCCCTGGGCTGGTCATGCCTGAAGGGCCTGCTCCATCCTAGATATGTTGAACCACATGACATTACCATTTTTTTGTAGGTCAAAATGACTAAGTATCATTTTCATTTGGCTCAACCTAATTCACAACAAGTTAAAGGACCACATGTCAATCTTATCCAGAATCTTGAGATTTTCCCAGCCCAACTCATTCTTGTGATAAATGGGAAAATGAAGGCCCAGAGACTTCAGAGGACTTGCTCAAGGTCAGTACTAAATGTCAAGTAACTCAGATTTTCTTTTTTTTTTATTGTGAAAGAAACACGTTTTAAATTAGTTTCAGCTGTACAACAGTGCAATAGATATAGTTTTTACCCCTCAAAGTGACAACCTCCCTCCCCCAATCTGCCACCCCAATCCCCTCCCCATATCATACATATCTATTACAATTCCCTTGACTCCACTCCCACACTATACTTCACATCTCATGACTATATATATATATATATTCAATTATAGTTGACATACAATATTATACAACATCAGCTTCAGGTGTACAGTGCAGTGATCAAGCCTCTTCCCCATCCATGAAGTGGTCTCCCTAACAAGACATGAGACCATCTGACACCCTACAAAATATTTACAATATTATTAATTATATTCCCCGAACTGCCTTTCATGTCCCTGTGGCAATATTGTAGTTACCTATTTATACTGTCTAACCCTTTCACCTTCTCCCTCATCCCCAACCCCTCCCAACTAGCAACAATCAGTTTTTCCTCTATATCACTGAGACCACTTCTGTTTACTTTAATTGTTCATTCAGTTTTTTAGATTCCACGTATAAGTGAGATCATATGGTATTTGTCTTTCTCCGACTGACTTATTTCACTTAACATAATAGTCTCTAGGTCCATCCATATCATTGCAAATGGTA
>NW_017732529.1:16581-86713 GCF_001890085.2 Hipposideros armiger | reverse complement strand
GCCTTAGGTAGTATTGACATTTTAACTATATTAATTCTTCCTATCCATGAACATGGTATGTAATTCCATTTATTTATATCTTCTCTCTTCAGTGTCATAATTTTCTGAGTACACGTCTTTTACTTCTTTGGTTAAATTTATTTCTAGGTATTTTATTGTTTTTGAAGTAATTGTAAATGGGATTGATTTCCTGATTTCTTCTTCTGATAATTTATTATTGGTGTATACAAATTCAACTGATATCTGAATATTAATTTTGTATCCTATGACCTTACTAAATTCATTTATCAGTTCTAACAGTTTTTTGGTGGAGTCTTTGGGATTCTCTATATATAGTATCATGTCATCTGCATATAATGACAAATTTACTTCCTCCTTTCCAATTTGGATGCCTTTTATTTCATTTTCTTGTCTGATTGCTGTGGCTAGAACTTCCAGAACTATGCTGAATAGAAGTGATGAAGGTGGGCAGCCTTGTCTTGTTCCTGATCTTAAGGGGAAAGCTTTTAGCCTTTCCCCATTGAATATGATGTTTGCTGTAGGCTTATCATATATAGCCTTTATTATATTGAGATAAGATCCCACTATTCCCACTTTGCTAAGAGTTTTTATCATAAATGGCTGCTGGATTTTGTCAAATGCTTTTTTTGCATTTATTGATATGATGATATGATTTTTATTTTTCATTTTGTTAATGTGATGTAGTACGTTAATTGACTTGTGGATTTTTATTAAACACCAGGGATTGCTTAATAAACATGCAGAATCCTGAGCTCCACACCACACCACTGAATCAAAGTCTCTGGGGTGGGTCTAGGCTTCTGCATTCTAGCAAGCTTCCTGGATATTCTTATACACACTGAAGTTTAAGTAGTAGTCCCCAAAGGATTGCCTTTCTCAGGGACCCTGTCACTTCTGTCACTAAAAGGGGAGAGTGCTGAAAGCACATAAAATCACTATAATGCCACAGGTACCAATGGGGCTGTGATTTATCATGAAGGTGTGTTGGGTTGGGAAATGGTTAGAAACCAATGTTCCAAATATTGACCAACTCATTAACTCCTATTAATTAGACTATCACCTACTGATATACTATATGTATATCCTTCTCAAATTTTCGTCCTAATCAACACAATATTTCTAATTAACAACCAAGTAGTTCTACCTCAAACCCCACATATCTTCAACCAAGCTCATTTTTATTGGTTTCCCAAAATCTGCTTTTCCTTCTACATTATCTGCTTCAGTTGATGGCACCACAAGCCACCTAATTGGTTAAGCCAGAAAACAGAATTTCCTCGCTTGTGTTTTACTTCTCATCTAATTAGTCGCCTAGTCATATCTAACCTTTTCAAGCATCTCTGATTAGTTTTCTCCTCATAATCCCCATTAACATTGCTTTAGGATCCTCCCTTAGATGATTGGCATCTCTTCTGGGCTTTTGAAATAGCCTCCAAAAAGGCTTTCCTCTCCCTATCCTCACTGTTCCTGTAATCCATCTTTCACACTGCCAATGGAAGTACATTTCTAAAATGAAATCAGGTTTTGCCACTTCTTCTAAGGTGGCTCCCCATTAACTCCTAGATAAAGTCTAATCAATTTGCATGACATACAAGGCCTTTTGTAATCTGGTTGAACTTTTCAGTATAATAATCTCTTGCTATTCCTGCCTTTGGTGTCAATCCACTGGATATTCACATTCTATGCTCACTCATCTTCTGTTAAACCTCTGAGATTCCACCCCTGTGTGGGTAAAGCTAGTGAGTCCTTTCAGCTCTGAGAGTACTTTGAACAGACATCTATAATAGCACTTATCATCAGCTGGTGATTATCTTGTTTACATGCTTATCATTCAACTGGGCTGTGAACTTCTGGAACACAGGAAATTAATAGTATTTATCTTTGTATCAGCAGCACATAACATACACCATTTCCTGACTCACAGTAGGTCAGTGAAGGAGCAAATATATGATTAACTTGAGGGCAAACTATGTGCAAAGCACTTTGTTTTCTATCTTCATATACAAAATGTGTTAAATGTATTCCCCAAGAGCATTTTTATATTTGCATTTTGGGTAAATGTTAGCTTTATCTAATCCCATTTGTTTTATTTTCAAAAGTATGAAAATTGTAAGCCTAAGCTTATGATTCAAATCCAATAGTTTTAGATTTCATTGAACTATCCAATATCACATTATTTTCATTATTTAAAAATGGCCACAAAGAATATCTTATTAGTGTTTATTAACTCTCAAATTTGGAGCTTTCATAAAATCCTTTGAAAGCTATTAAAGCCTAACTCACACCAAATCAAGGATTCCCAGTGAACACAAGTAAATTATGCAGAAAAGACACATTGACTTATTTTATAATTTATCCATTATAGATCCACTTGCAGCAGGAAGCAAAACCTGGAAGAGTTCCTCTACTATCTCAGGCCAGCATTAACCTCATATTCTATGAGGTTGGACAATTAATATCACAAACTCATCCTAGAAAATGTGCTACATACCTTATTGCTGAATATCACTATGGTCAACTTTGAAGTACCGTATTTCCCCATGTATAAGACGCTCCCATGTATAAGACGCACCTTAATTTTGGGGCCTGAAATTTGAAAAAAAAGTATTACATAAGTTATTGAACTCAAGTTTTATTTATCATAAAATTCATACAACGTCTCATCAACTGTCAAAAGTCCCAACCATTAGCTTGTCCTCATCTGTGTCTGATGACGAATCACTGTCTTCATATATTGCCTCGTCCTCAGTTCCATCTATGGCATTTGAAATCTACAACCACTGTGTAAGACGCACCCAGTTTTTAGACCCCCAAATGTTTTGAAAAAGGGTGCGTCTTATACGTGGGGAAGTACAGTACTCCCCTTAGGAAGCTATGCACCAATGCCAGCATCTAGCCCATCCTTCAAAGCAATTTTGGAACTCTTTATGGAATGGTCATCAGAGCTGTTGTCATATTACCCTTGATGTCTTGAATGTCATCAAAATGTCTTCCTTTCAATATTTCCTTTTATCTTTGGTTAAAGAAAGAAGTCATTGAGGGCCAGATAAGGTGAGTAGGGAGGGTGTTTCAATACAGTTATTTGTTTACTGGCTAAAAACTCCCTCACAGACAGTGCCATGTGAGCTGGTGCATTGTCGTGATGCAAGAGCCGTGAATTGTTGGTAAAAAGTTCAGGTCATCTAACTTCTTTATACAGCCTGTTCAAGCACTTCCAAATAGTAAACTTGGTTAAGTGTTTGTCCAGTTGGTACAAATTCATAATGAATAATTCCTCTGATATCAAAAAAGGTTAGCAACATTGTTGCAACAAGTTCGTGAACTTAATTGTCAGATCTTGTAAGCACATCTCTTGAAAATTTTGAGAAAGTAAATCTAAGGGAAAAAAACAATACTTCTCTGTATTCAAAATGGGATGTAAGTTCTGTTCTAACCCACACCACTTAAGCCCCTATACTATAAGTAAAGTAGGTATACTTTACCTCTGTAAGTATTAGGCTGACTCACATGTATTTCCCGTTTTTCATCCAGCTTTACCTAATGTCATTGCTCTGCACTGCTACTGTAGTTATCTTACAGGTCAAGAAATGATATAATTAAAGTTGGAAAAGAATAAAGCAGTCCATTTAGGAAGAGACGGTTGTACATTGAAGAGTTAGCATTATAGATCTGTCTGCACTTTTTCAAGGGATTAAGTTCCCTTTAAAGACACAGGAAGCAGTCATTAACGTAAATGTAATTAATTGTAAGATAAGTCTTAAGTAATAAAAGAGATCATAGTACAAAAAAAAAAGAACATATAGCATTATGGGAAAGGAAAAACATTTCGGTAAGTACAAAAATTTGGGTAAGAGTCATCACGGGACTCTAGGAGAAGAATAAAAATGTCAGTACTGACCTAGGGCAGTTCAGCAGGCCATATCTCAAATAATCCTGAATACACCATCAAAGAAAATGTATTCTCTCTCTCTTTTTTAGTGGAGCATGGAGCAATTCTTTAGGCTCTACTATAATCCTTAGCACTGCTGTCATGTTGTCCCACCAGTTTTTAATTTTCTCTAAGAGGTTATACTAACCTTACACTCATGTACCTTGGTCCCAAACCTTTTTAAGTGAATATGTCCCTTTCTACCCGCATCAGTTTGAAAATTTTAGAGGCTTGTTTCTAAAGTGCTCAGAGTCTCTTCCTTGCCTGGTCTCTGAGCTGGTTAAGAGATAGGTTTGTATTTGATCCAAAAAGATCCTACCTTACTTCCAAGCTGCTTTTCCTTGTCTTTTCTTTATGAAACACAACAGGCACCACAGACTAGATCTGGATGGTTGCTGGGTATCATAAACACTCTGTTTCTCCCTTCCACTAAGTACTGTAAGATAAACATTCTAATCTTTCCCAGCCCCTCGCTAGCTGGGCTATAAAGTCCTTTTGTTTGTATTCAAGAGTATGGTGAATTATTTACTTACTTAGCTGTGGATAACTTAGCCAACAGTATCTTCAAAAACAGCCCGAGATAACTTAAGTTGTTCATATTCTTAGAACTGATCCGCACAATAGAAAACATTACTAAATTATACTTTTAGAATGGGAAATTGGACAGCCTCATGCATTAATCAACTTTAATGATTAATAAATCTGCTGTCTTAAAAACATTGCCATTTATGGCATGACTTCTAGTTGTAGGTTAAGCCTGTTTTATCTTTTGTCATCAGTATACGTGGCAAATGTTGGTCACTGCCTTCTTGTTAAAGGAACTTACCTTTATCTTTTGTATAATTCAGTCTTCTAATTTTTTAAACTTTATATACATCTTTATAGTACTCATGTCAACTTAGGTTCCAAGATCTCCACATTGCTCTTCAAGTGGTGGCTGTCAGAATTAGCACGTGTCATGACAGAGGTTCCACTAGCACCGAACACACGGCAAAGCTGGCCTGATGGTCCTTAGGTACCAGATTCCAATTTATGGGTCAGGAAAAAGTGCGGTGCTTCATTGTTCATTCATGGTTAGCTAATTATTCGCTTTGACCCTAAATATTTTGTTGACACACTGTTATACAGCCATAGTCCCTTTCTGATTTTACTTTTTGACATTTTGGTTTGTCATTGTTTTGTGTTGTACCTGCCCCACCTCGATACTATACTTTTTGTTTCTAATACTTCTCTAATTGTCCAAGGTCATTTTGAATTCTCATGTTGTCTGGTGGTTAATGGCTATCCATGACGAGATGTTTGGGAGCATCACTTCTATCTTTTCATCCAGGTCCACACTAGGCTCACAATAATTTACTTACATACTAAAAAATATCAATGAAAACATCTAAAGGGAGGAATTTTGCCTACAATTTCATCAAACTATATAAAATACCTGGAAACCATCTTACATAATGTGTAAGACCCATGTAAAGAAAAATACAAAACTACTGAGCTACAACATAATTTTTTCACAAGTTTTGTAGCTGAGGAGGATTTAGTATTCATCCAGGAGGCATTATGAGAAGTAAGTTAAGCAAATGCATGCTGGAGTGTGAGAGTTTGTGTTCCTAGTGGAAGAACTGTTATTAGAAAGTCACAAGCACTTTGTGACATTTTGCTCTCTAACTACACAAAATGAAGGATGCTTGGAGGTTATCCTGCCACCTACAACCCAAATTACAATAGAAACACTGATTATGGTGAGCATTTGGTCAGGTTGCAGTGTTTCTTGTAGGCAATAGTTTCTAGTTTTACTGTGTGAGAAAATATAGGCATTTTTGTTCAGAAATCAGAATTTATTTTGCACTCTCATTGATAGATTTTTAAATGTGATTATTTATTTAAGGCCAATAATAATTTGGCTTCAAAAATTACACTTTAAATATGTAACAAATTGGATATTTGGGCTTCAATGTAGTTACTTTTTTAAAAACCTTACCCTGGCCCTATTTTGCATAGTAAAATGGAAACCTCTGGTATCCTGAATACCTAAGAAATGAGTTTTTGAGATACCTTAGATTTTTCCATTAGTTCAAAAATCTTAAAATACACACCATTTTTAGATGGACATTTTCCTTAAGACTATTATATGATTTTTCCTGATTCTGCAAACAGAATACTCAGAGTAAAACTTAACTTTCAATTGATGTCACAGGTTGAAAAGAACACAAGGGAATAAGGCAGTTTTTCTATGCAAATCCTGGTTCTGCCGTTTCACAGCTGTGAACTTTGGGAAAGTCAATCAATCTCTTTAAGTCTTGGATTACACACAATCTGAGCTTTTATTTTTCCAGGTTGTTGTGAATACATGAGAGAGAAAATCAGAGTATGGATTGCAGAGTTTTAAAATGTATCAGTATGGTTTTAAGTTGAACTTGGGATTCAAAAGGGAAAGAGAACTAATTTTTTTTTCTGAGTGATGGTTGTGTATCAGGTACTTCATCTGTTGTGTCCTTCAATATTTTGAACAACCTTAGAAATAGTTATTAGTCCCATTTTATAGATGAGATATTAAAGGTCAGAGTAGTTAAGTAACTCACTCTTTGTAACAGTGATGAGAGAACGAAAGTGAAGTGGGTCAGACATTTTCTTCATTTTATGAGGGTAAATCAAAGTCCAGAAGGATAAATTGAATTTGCCCTGGTCACATATAGGGAAAAACTTAAGGTTTAAACATAGTCTTTTTCACTGTTGGTTCATTGTTTTTTGTCTTTTATTTTTTAATTTTCAGAGCTTTGCATCAACAGAGGACATGTATGACTAGATATTTCTTGATATTACAGAATTAATATTAATTTAAAAAGTATGATAGTGATATCAGTTATCAATTTTAAACAGATAGTGATATCTGTTATAAACTGAATGTTTGTGAACCCCAAAATTCATATTGGAACCCCCCCATGTGATGGTATTAAAGGATGGGGCCTTTGAGAGATAATTAGGGTCAGATGAGGTCATGAAAGTGGAGCCGTCATGATGGGATTAGTGCCCTTATAAGAATCAGGTGAAAGCTTGCTTCCTCTCTCTGTTCTCCACCATATGAGGATGCAACTAGAAGTCAGCAGTCTGAAACCAGGAAGAGGGCTCTCTCCAGAACCTGACTGTGCTGGCATCCTGATCGTGGACTTTCCAATCTCCAGAACTGTGAGAAATACATTTCTGTTGCTTTAAGTTATCCAGTTTATGGTGTTTTCTTATAGCAGTGCAAGGTGATTAAGACAAATTCTTTGTTTTAGAGATACATTCAAGAATATTTACAAATAGACAGTTATGATTTCTGGAATTTGTGTTTAAAATTACTTGGAGGTGAAGGGGATGGAGTGTGGGTTGGAGGTATAGATGAAACAAGGTTAGCATGAGTTAATAAATTTTGAAATTGGGTGAGGAGATCTGATTCTAAGTCCCCTTGATTTCCAAAGCCTATACACTGTTTTATCAGGTGTGACACCCCCCCCCCCCCCCCCCCCAACACACACACACAAACACCATCAATTTCAATGCCAATATTTCTTGGGTCTTCTTTAAATAAAGTCAAGTCCTGATTTTTGGAAACCATCTATTATGGTGCACTCTTCCTGTCATCTGCATTTTTATTAGCTCCCTCTAAAGGAGCCAGGCCTTGGGGAAAAAATAGAAAGTGTATATTTTCGGGGGCCGGCAGAGTGGCTCAGTTGGTTAAGAGCTCACTCAAGAGTTTGAGCTCTGAGCAACAGCGGTTCGAGTCCAGCCCGAGCTGAGCAGCCGCTGAGCTGCCAACAGGTAGCAGGATGGCTCAGCTAAAAAAAAAAAAAAAAAAAAAAAAAAAAAAAGAAAGTGTATATTTTCGCTGTGGGCAATACTCTGTAATAGCTCAGGTCACTCTCAGTATTGACTGAGGAGCTCCAAATTCATGCAATGCTTTCTTTGTGTGCAAGCGCAGACTTATCTCCAGCTTAAGTCTCTGAGTTGCTGCTGAGACTTAGTGGTTGACACTAGAAGTAATTCCAAAAGTCTTCCAGTGGCCACTTGTGGCAGTGTTTTACTGTAGGTAGCTAGCCACCATTGCCACCACGGAAATATCTTCTACTGAGCTTTCTATGGGGTCTCAGAGCTGAATTAGGAATTGACCGCTCACCCATAGGTGGGCTCATCATGAAGTTATTGAAGCTTAAGCTTCAGGGCCCACCACTTCCTTGTCTGGGCTGCTCCAAGACCCCAGCAATGTGGTTCAGTGTTGTAAATTCAAAGAGTACCTTAATTTAGTCTCTGCCAAGAAAACTTGAATTGCTCTGAAATCTTACAGCTGATTTATGCTAAAAAACTTGATATTTTCCAAATTTGACATCAGTCCTAAAAATGACCTTGGGAGTAGTGAGCTATGAAGCTGAAACTTTTCTAATCTGTCAGTAATGGAAAAAAAAATTGGTCAACTATTCTAGAGAAAGGTGAATTATCTTTCAATTCCCTTTATAGAAAATATTGGGTTGTCGGAAATGTCATGACGTATTTTTTCTATGTTTTGTTTTGCAAAAATGCGTCATGACTTTTCCGACAACCCAATATTACAAAATCATTATCACTTAGAGAATATGAAGCCAAAATATAGGAAAATATATGTAGATTATGTCATCAAATTAGTAAAATATTGTTATTTTTCTGGATTTGGGTTTCTTTGTGATACTTGTCGGCTTTTCAAAATTTGTAATTAGTTGTAATTTCTCATTCTACATGAATATTCATTGTTAAATGTAACTGTTTTGTATTCATAACTTGTATTCTTTTTCTTAAAAGATTTTCCCAAATTGTATTAGCATCAGGCTTTATAAAACCTGGATCTACCTTTGTACCCACCCTACTCTCTCTCAGCACTATTTGTATATTGAACAGCTTTTGTCTTCCTGTAGGAAGTTGACAGCTCATCAAAGGCTTGCTAGTTCTTTCTTTCTTGGAAGAAAGGGGGACTCACTTTGAAAAGTTAGCTTAGGGTGTTGATCTCAGTGAAGCCAGATAGTAGTATATCAGTATTTTCTTGTATCCACTTGTCTCACAAGTATGGGTGGGGGTCTGTATTGTTCACAGCTTTTACCTCTGAGACATGGTGTGGGCTAGCCACAGGACTGGCTGTGAGAACTGGTTCCTTAGTGTGCACACTCATTCATCCAATAACTCTAGCCCTCCCAGTGGGGTGGGACACATGCCCTGACATCCTAATGAAATTTATGGTAGCTCCTCTCTAAGTCTTCCCCTTAGCAGAGGCCATCTGCATGTACTCCTTAGACTCCAGTCTCCCATTCATAGAAATTCTGGTCCCTACATCATGGCCCCTAGTACCTGGAGCTCAAATGACTCTCAGCCATGACATTTCCTCCCAGGACATAGGTGTATTCAGACACTGATTCTTGTAAATTCTGAGCTACAGTATAGGCATTGGTAGACTGTACTTAACGTTAAATAAGTTTTGAGTATAGTAACTATTTTCTAAATTTAAAATTATGGAAAACAGTGGGAACATTTTTAGTGTCTGGGAATTATGAAGATAAATACTAAAAATCTGAAGTGTCCTGAAAAATCGAGAAAATATGTAATTAAAGAGAAGTTTGAGGTGAAGGGATTAACAAGTACAAATTGGCAGTTATAAAAATAGACATGGGGATGGAAGGTACAGCAGAGGGAACATAGTAACATTGTAATAACTATGTATGGTGTCAGAGGGGTACTAGACTTATTGGGGTAGTCACTTTGTAAGTCATATAGATGTCTAATCACTACGTTGTACACCTGAAACTAATATAATATTGTCTGTCAACTTTAATTGAAAAAAAATTAAAAAGAGCAGATTTCTGGTGTTTTAAATGACCCCAGATTGTTGCACATTTTAAATTTATTCAGCTGCCCTTCACATGCCCTTTCTTCTCTTGCTGTCAGATTAGCAAGATCATTTCTTGCTGCTGTCTATGGACCTGGCAGTTAACAGCCCTTCTTCACAGTAGCGCTAGTGATCTTGAGGGTGAATCTGGAGCCAGGTGGTTTGGGTAGATATCTCATATCTGTTGCATAAGAGCATGAACCCTGGGGAAGTTATTTAACCTAGCTGCTCTTTAGTTTCCTCATATATGAAATGGCAGATAACAATGTACCTGGAGTTCATTGGAGATTAAATAAAATAAAACTGCTTAGAACAATACCTGGGAAATGATGGGTGCTCAATAAATGTTTATTACTGTCACTCTCTTATTACTTATTTAAAATTTTCTATGGATTTAGAAACTAGGTAATCAGGCTTATTCGAACTCTAAGTAAGGTAAAATTAAATGGTCTTTGAGTGATTGCCTAACCAGCTAGCCCATGAGGCAAATGTTTGAACATTAGTGCAGCTGCCTTACCTAGGCAGGAAAAAGCTTTAATGAGGCATCATTCTGTTAAGAAGGGCTGCTTACCTGATCTGCTTATTCTCATCAACAGAATCGTGACTGATTATTGGGCTAGACCAGGGGTCGGGAAACTGAGGCTTGTGAGCCACATGCGGCTCTTTGGGTACATTCCGTCTCAAAAGTTTGCTGACCCCTGGAAAAACCAATCCTGTCCCTCACAACAATTTAAAAATTATTCGAAAGCCATAAATATATTTTTACAAATAAGGAAAATTTAAAGTAATATTATAAATGAAACTATGATAGTTTTATTTTCGTTTTCAATTTTACTTCAGAGCCACATGTATGTACCCAAAGAACCTCATGTGGCTCGCGAGCTGCAGTTTGCTGACCCCTGGCGGCTCTTCCATCTCAAAAGTTTCGCAGCCCCTGGTCTAGACCGAGAATTTTAATGTTATACAAAAGTATTCTTTAAGTCTTTATAACGACAACAAAAAACAAGATGACAATAGCTCAGCCTCAAATATAAGCATATAATTTATGAGTAGCTATATTAAACATGATGCTCAGAACAAACTTGAATATTCTGTGTGGTTCTGATATTGATCTCTAATACTCTCTGTCCAGGTTCCGGTGAAACCCTTAGTTAGTAGTGGATGAAAGAAATGTCTCTGTCCTCAGTTTAATCCTCTTCTTCCATCATCCTGGTTTCCACAAGCTTCAGCAGTTGTTTCATTTGTTTAGCTCTCCTTCCTTCTTGTTTTCCCAGAACAGATCCATGTAATGCTGAAATTTCCAGTGCACAGCTGGCTTCGGCCTAATTGTAAGACAAAGTTTTTTGTCTCTGATATGAAAGTGAGTGGAGATTATGGTGCCCAGCACGTATATCTCTCAATAAATATTTCTTAAATGAATGGATAATTGCTCTAGTTTTCAGCAGGAAGAGAATGATGCACATGGTCTAGAAAAACTCCCCCCAATTACACAGATATCACTGACCCTAAGACGTTGTGTTTTCTATGCCACAGTATCAAATAGCATCCTAGCTACTCCAGCCAGGGCTTGTATTGTTTAATGCAGACACGTAACCATCTATACATGATGCCATGTATACATAAACTGTGTGACATTTATTCTGTTAGATCAGAGATAGTTTTAGCTTGGTTTGACTGGATGGGTCACATTGTTCAGTAACAGATTACAGATGTAATTGTTAAGCATATTAAATCTGTTTAAATTGAATTTTCTATTTATTTTGCTTGAAATTCTGAGCTCATATTTGTTTATGGTCAATCTCTCACAAAGTCTTCAATTTATGAGTACCAAATGCACTAATAGCAATGTTTTTATTAAATTTTCTCTGCTAGAGGTTATAATAAACATCCAAACATCTGATAAAGAAAAATAAAAGACAGCAGTTAAGAAATAAGTGTCTTAAAACCAGGACTATTTTCAAAACAAACGTTTGCCATGAGTGAAAAAATTTAAAACTTAGTTGCGCCATCTAGTGGTAAACTGTTATATGACTTTCGTGAAGAGATTTTATTTTTTCATGTTAAGGTTTTATTCAAGTTTTGTTCTCGTAAATAGAAAAAAGTACTTACTAGAATAACTATCTTATTGTGCCACTTAAATTAACAAAAAATTACTCCATATGAAAATAATTGTCATTACTCAATGAATTTAAATAGACAAAGACATTTGCTAGCCAACTCAAATTCCAACTAATTATTTTTCTCAATTAGTCTAAGAACTAGCATCAACATTGATATCTAAGTCTATATCTATATCTATATCTATACCTATGTTTATCTCTATATCTATATCCATGTCTATGTCTATGTCTATATCTATATCTATATCATCTATATCTATATCATCTATATCTATATCTATGTTTTTAATCCATATATCATCCTGAAACTATATAAGAAAACTTAGGCCTCACACAACTTAATAAAACCAGAAAAGTATTCTAAGTTATGTGAAAAATATCAATCAGAAGATATTTAGAAATCAAGATTACATGTGTACCTAAATGTAATTAATTGTTGTGGTTAGCTGGGGCTCTAGGTCAGGCTACTTGGGTTCAAATTCTGTGACCATCACTTATTAGTTCTGTGGCCTTTGTGTCTCAGTTTCTTCATCTATAAAATGAAACTAATACTGCCCTTCATGTGGAGTATGAGGTTAAATTAGATGCTTCATGGAAAGCACTTGGAATTATATCTGATACAGAATAAGTAGTCGATAAGATTTTCCTAGTATCATTACTGACTTTATTTTGGGTATTTGTGAATTTCTTGGTGTTGATTTGGTGTGTGACTGAATTGTGCCAACTAGTCAGGTATTCATTTGGCAAGCCATTGGGAATCGATTGGTTCCGTGACTCATTAAGTGTTCCCACTCTGGAAGGGACCCTTCATTTCAATTTTAAGCGTAACCCAAACCCCATTCTCCAACATTATATCTATGGTCAGTCATTCACTCTCCAAATTCAGCTTTCTCTCCCAGAATTTCAGCACTGACCTGGAAAGCAGAGATGGTGTGTTTGTTCCTGGGCATGATCAAAGTCTGTTAATTTTCTCCTCAGAGCTTCAAAACCATGGTTTGGTTTTAGTCTTTCCTGATAGCAAAGTTTGATCAGAAACAGTGGAAGGACAGACTTCATACTTGCATACATACTCCAGGAAAATAGCGCGCTGGATTGATCATGTTAGACTGCTTTTTCTTTCACCTTTAGGAAGGCGTCTGCCATGAAAATACCTCCTTTCTACTAGGATCTAATTGCAGATTTTTTTAAGAGCAGACTATGGATTCAGAGGTGCCTAGTTTTAAATCTTAGCTTCATCATTTGATAGGAGAATAACCTTGACAAATTATTGAGCTCTGTGGGCCTTTGTTTATGCATTTGTAAAAGAGAAATCATAGAACCTATCTTAAAAGTTGTTCCGTGAATTAAATGAACTAATATGTATATATAAAGCACTTAGAATAGTGCCTGGTAGGTAGTAAACTATATATAAGGGTTAGTTGTTAGAGTTATTATTTGTGGATATTCATTCTTCTGTGGGGCATGAAATGTATCTTTCTAGAAATTTCAAATTTAGCATAATCCAACATTTATTCTTCACTTTCAACTTTTGTTTCATTTTCCCATATGCTCTCTTCTTGATTCTGGTCTTGAATTTTCTTTGCCTTCTCCCAGTCTTTTATTTCCAGTTTTTCTTCTTAGATGGTATTGTCCACTTCAGAAAATCTTTGCTCCTTTTAATACATTTTCTCTAACCATTTTACTTCTTTTTAAAAATTTCTTTTGTTTTTACTATGTTAGTTTCAGATATACAAAACAACATAATGATTAGACATTTACACTCCTCACAAAGTGATAACCCACCCCCCCAAGCCTACCACCCCTCTGTCATTGTATAATAGCTGTTACAATGCTATTGTCTATATTATTCCCTATGCCATCCTAAACAAAAAAAGTGTGTGTATATATATGTATATCGGGGGTGACAAAAAATGTATACAAGTGGACACTTTGGTTAATGTTGCTCAAGCAGTAGTTTGCCGTAATCAGAAGTGACTGGACACTGATGGTAACAACTTTGAGCACCTCTTATAATTGCAGAAGGCAAACGTGACTTGTATTCTAACATGACTTGTTATTGGTATATATCTAGTATTACAGTTTTAATAGTTTTTTCCTATCTTAAAATGAGCATACATTTTTTTTGGCACCCTCTGTGTATGTGTGTGTGTGTGTGTGTGTGTGTGTGTGTGTGTGTGTGTGTGCATAATACATGTTTGACATTCAATAGTGTTCTACTTGAGCTGCACCGTATACCCTTTTATTTCTTACCAGGGAATTCCTCAAGGACACAAACTATGTTTATTCTTTATATAGTTCTGATACCTTGCACAGAACCAAATCCACAGTAGGTGCCCAATAAAACATGTGTGAATAAAATATACAGAAAAACCAGCTTGCAATTACACCTGAAGTTTGTGATTGCCTCAGACTAGAATACCCACAATTATAATTATTGTTATTTACCTAGTTATCTATTAAATATTAGGCATTGTACTGAGTTTTACATCGTAGCATGATTTCATTAAAAGGCATTAGCAATTTTGGGAGCAAATCCTATTAGTTTTATTGTATAAATTAGGAAGCTGAGTTTCAGAACATATAAGTTGTTCAAGGTGTCACTGTTAATGGCCAAAACCCCTTCTCCTGAAAGAGCCCCCTATTTCTTACTGGACAACTCAATTTTTTGTCCTCCTAGTATATCGGTTTAGGATGGGGCCACATTTCTTTGGTTTCCTATCTCCTGCAGGCAAGTACCTTTGCTGAACTTCCCCAGAGAACTACACATTTGAGAGCTGGCAAATTCAAATACCCCAGGATCCATACGGAGAAGAGCATTTGTTGTGTGAGGGTATGGGCTGTGTCCAAAAGATCAGATCTGACCGAACTCTACTAATGCTGTCAGTAGGAAAAGCTAACCCAGTGTTTGCAGATATTCTAATTTTTCAAGAGCATCTGGAAATCTTGAATTTTGTATATAGCCTCCAAATTCAAAACCTGAGTTTTAAATGTTGGTCCACAGTTGAAAAAAAAAAACACTGAACAGTCCAAACAAGACAGGCAGGCCTGTGGGCCATATCTAACCTCAGGCACCTCTGACCTATACACTTAAAAACAGCCAAGTCCCTGGTTTCTCAGCTCTATAACTAAGCCCCAAGTCCAGTGTTTTTCCTTCTCCTTCTCCTTCTCTTCTCCTTGTGCTTTTCTCCTTGTCCTTCCTCCCCTCCCCTCCCCCTCCTCTTCTTCTTCCTCTTCTTCTTCTTCTTCTTCTTCTTCTTCTTCTTCTTCTTCTTCTTCTTCTTCTTCTTCTTCTTCTTCTTCTTCTTCTCCTTCTCCTTCTCTTCTCCTTGTGCTTTTCTCCTTGTCCTTCCTCCCCTCCCCTCCCCCTCCTCTTCTTCTTCCTCTTCTTCTTCTTCTTCTTCTTCTTCTTCTTCTTCTCCTTCTTCCTCCTCCTCTCCTCCTCCTCCTCCTCCTCCTTCTTCTTCTTCTTCTTCTTCTTCCTCTTCCTCCTTGATGCTGATTATGACTGGGAGCCTAATAATTCCTATCTGCAGCAAACACTACTATGTTCTTGATTTGGAATACCTCCCAGACTCTTTGGGGTTCCTAAGTAAACATTGAAAATGTTTAATTCTCTGTGAAGAAAAACAACTCTTCACAGTACTTCATTTGATGGGGTGAGAAACTATATAGGAATAACCGAATACTTAGAAGGTTAAAAAAAATAAATAAAAAGAGCCCCACTAAAGGAGAGAGGGAGGGAGAAAGAGTATATATCAGCATCCTGGTTCTAATCACCTGGAATTGCTTGGCTTCTAAATCTTCATCTCTGTTTCTGACCTTTCTTCGAATGGGCCTAATCCTCTAACTATCGAGGCTAGACTCCAAGCTCCATGAAGGTAGGAATCTTGTCTGTCTTCTCACAGCAGCATCCCCTGGTTCTAGCACATTACCTTACCACACAGTAGGGGTTCAATAAATATTTCTTAATTGACTCCTGGATGTTTCACTTGTGTGTCATTCTGTTGCCCCAAATCTAGTATGTTCAAATCTAATGTGTCTGAAATTCAACTCCCTTCTGAACAGCTGTTTCTATAAATGGTCTTATTTTCTCATTCACACAGGCTTGGAAGTGTCAAGACATCTTTGGGACAACTCCACTCCCCCACTTCCCCACTCCCCTTTTCCCCTCCTGTCAATCACCAAGACCTGTGAATCCTCTGTCAATAATGTCAGTCCTTCCCTTCCCCCTCCACATCACTTGAGTTCAAGCCCTTGTTACCTTATGCAGCCTGGGACTATTGCAAGAGTTGCTTAACTTTTCTCCTCAGGTTTTGTGTCTTCCTCTCCCTAATGTATTCTGTTTATCAAGAAAAACAAATTTTTGAGGACTTTAGCCTCTTACTAAAAAGTCTTCGTGCTTTCCCATCATTTATTACTAAGTCCATACTTAGCTTTTCATTGTAGACCAGCCACAATTTATTCATACCTAAACTCCAGTCTTAATTTTCCATTATGTCTTTACCCAAATCTTCTGCTTTAGTCAGAATGGCTCCATTGGTAGGTCAAGCACAGACGTTTTCTTTTTTACTTATAATATTTTCTTATCTTCTTCCAGTTAAATAAATATGACTCCAAATTTCTGTTCTATACTTGCTTTTTTTTTGTGAGACAAATTCTTGTCTTTCTTTCCTCCCCTGCCCCATATGAATTTCCCTGATACTCTACCACACTCGCTATATCATGAATATGCAATACGTTTCAGATACTGTTTGTAGAGAGGCAGTGAGTATTGTTGTCCACCGTCTATAGACTCTGGAGCCAGGCAACTGACATTATCAAATCCTGTGGCTGCCACTCTCTCTATCCTGGTGATGTCAGTGAAGTTACTAAACCTCTTTGTGCCTTAATTACTTCTACTTACTTCTTCTAATTATTTCTACTGTACATTCCAGATAAAGATAATGTCTGACAAGATTGCCAGAGGATTAAATGAATCATCACATGTAAAACAATGCCTGGCACAAGGTAAGCACTAAATAATAATAATAAATGTTATTATTATTATTTTTTTTATGTGTATGGCATGTTTCCATCACTGATTTGTAAGCTTTTTCAAGCCAGAGATTTCCATATTCCCTTTGCCGTGCACAGAGGAGACTCACAGTAAGAGAGTGTGATGATGCAAAAGTTCATAGTAGTCAGGAGACCAGGTGTATCAGATTAGGCAGGTCTCTCGACTCCTTTCATATCCCTACTTGCTTATGTGTAAAATGGAAATAACTTTCTCTTACACTTATACAGTGTATTAAAGTGTTTCATGTACAATAAGTCATTTATTATCTGCCTACCTACCTCACATAGTAGATAATTTACCTGAGGCATGTTGGAAACTGAGGCATGCAGATATAAACTATATTACCAAGGTGCCCAATAAGTGCTTTTTGAAGAATGGGATCAAATGTTTGTTTTTCTCCCCCCCCCCCATATTGTAAACTTTCTATAAAAACAATTTTATAAAATATTTTTAGTCAATAGTGTCCCATTCTTCTAGTGGCTCACCCCCCTCTCCCCCCCCTGCGAAAAACCTTATTGTTTCTAGAAGGGCAAGTGGTGAATGTGAATAGAGGCACCTGGTCCTATGGTATACTGGTTTCTAGAGAAATAGTAGGAATTCCAAAAATTTTACAATAATGTTCTAACTCTTGTTCCATAGAGTTTAATTTTTTGCCTGGTGTTTATCAGGGTAATTACTGTTTCTTTTCTCTTTTCTGAGGAAAAAGAGAGGCTAGACTTAGAAAAAGGGAAGTAGAGTAAGCGAGGTATAGAAAACCAAATAATCATCATGGGAGAAAAGAAAATTAGAAACTAGAAACATAAGGACAATAAAGGTAATAGATTAAAAATGAATAAGAGGCAGAGCCATACAAAATGAATATGATTTTTTAAGGCAAGAAACTGTGACTCTTTTAGCCTTTGAGAAGCAGAATGTTATTGAAAACATAGTAAAGATAATGAGTACAGAAGGGTATATGATATGGCCCACTGTGGGTATTTCTAGGCTGGCTTCTGTGCTAATTATTAAGTATTCCAGCTCTCATTCCATATTCAAACTAAGCATCCATAAACTTTTTCTGGCAGGATGAGACATAGGAAGATATTCAAATACCAAAGTAACTATGGAAATAAGAGGAACAAAGAAGAACTCTTGAAAGTCTCCCGGTAAAGATAAAAGCAAACCGGAATAAAGAAGATCTCACAGCAGGGGCTTGTGACAGATCTCCATATCAGGAAGTCAGGAAGATGAAGTGGAACAAAGCTGAATCTCCACATCCAGGGAGATGGTCCATAGATTTTAACCACCCAGTTAACTTTCAGATAACTCGCTCAGGAGAATAGAACTGGAAACATATAAAACATAAGTTTAATTCTCTCAGTAAATGATGCAAACAGAGTAGCAAGAATTTTGAAAATAGTCTTATATTCTGAAGATTTTTTAGACTGCCTGAATAGCCTGGGAGAGACCCATCCTAGATTAACCAAATTCTAAGTATGAACATTATTCCAAAATGTTAGGAAACCAAGTTTAACTTGCTTATAAATTTGATGGGTATATAGAGAGGGTGCCAAAAAAATGTATACACATTTTAAGAAGAGAAAAATCTGTAATAAAATTATAATACTCAATATGTACCAATAACAAAAGATGAATACAAGTCACGTTTGACTTCTGCTATTACAAGAGGTGCTCATCAGTGGTTACCATCAGTATTACCATCAGTGTCCAGACACTTCTGATTACAGCAAACTACTGCTTGAGCAATGTTGACCAGTGTCCCCTTGTATACATTTTTTTGGCATCCCCGTATATGCGTGTGTGTGTGTGTGTGTGTGTGTGTGTGTGTGTGTGTGTTCAAGAATTTGTTTGAAGAAAGAGTATAGATTTGTGCCATACTAAATAAAAGGCAAGAGATACTGTTTAATATATACTTAATAAAAATGTCTTATTGGGTCCCTATCCTCTTATTACAGTCTGAAATTAGCTATGTGTTTTGATGATACATAGGTAATCTATTTCTATGTAGCAAACACTGCAAAATTTAGAAGTTTCCATATGGTTTCTTATCCTCTTTTTTGGTATGTTCACAAGGTCTCTTGAGGCCTAGTCTTGGAATTCACTTGATATCACTTCCTCCTCTTTCAGTCAAACCAAGTCTCAAGGACAGCCCCTATTCAAGGGGTGGGGAAATTGATTTCCCCTCTTGTGGGAGGAGCTAAAAATTTGGCTATTTTTCATCTATCATAGGCATTTACCTCAGTTACAAAATGGGATAAGAAATATGAATGAATCTGACTTAAATTGAAAACTGCTAAATTATTGCAAAGTGTTTTATTATGTAGCTGACCCATTGTTCCTTCCCTCCTTCTCCAGGGTCTCTTTGGCAGGTGACCTCATCAGGAAGTTCAAGACATTATGCTGCAGGTGGACTGAACCAATTAGAAGCATATCTGGGGTCTTTGTTTCTTGCTACTCAGTATCTCATGTATGAGACTGCTACTAATTCAATGTCATATAAAGTGTATTGATTTTCTGAAAGAAAGATATTTCTGTGTGCTGTAAATCTTGTCATAATATTTGTCATTAGCTCAAACACACTCATCCATAGTTCAAAGAAAATTTACAATTCCCCTCAGTAAGACAGGTTTTTATCTTCTTAAATCTTCGTACCAGAAAGCCTAAAGGAAAATAGAGACGCGAAAAAAAATGTAAGGTTGAATCACCTTGTTTATTCAGCTCTGTACATCCTCACAAGAACTCAACAGTGACAATGGGCCTGAGGGATCAGTGTCTGCAGTGGGCGTCTCTTATGGTGGCTCCGCAATGCAGACTTCTCTCTCTCTGAGGGGCAACCAACATGCACAGATATGTTCTTTCCTTTCCCCCACCCTGACAACCATCTCAATGTTAGGAAACAGTCTGCTGGACTATGGCTTATTGATACATGTCTGTCATTTGACCTATGGTGAGCCCATTCGTTTGTCTTTCTCATGAGCTGGAAATGTTGCCAGAAGAGTGACTGTATTGGAAGTTGTTGGTAGCTGGGACACATTGCGATACTCTGGAAGAAACACCTCCTGCAGAAGAAACACATGCAATTGCCCCTTGTTCCTTCACTTTGAGAGCATTGGTTTAATTCTTCCTGAGATTCTGTAAGTTGTTCCAGCATGCTTGCAATGAATCTCTTACTTTTGCTCAAACTACTAGAATTGGTTTGTTACTTGTTATCAAAAGAAACTTAACAGAAGACAGTCACAACCATGGTTGAATGGTTAGAAGAAAATGATTTATCTGGATGTCATTTCATTGATTTGTTCAATTGTCATTTATTGAAGACCTATTATGTATCAGTCACAGAGACAGGCACACCAATAAGACACGAGAAGGTATGAGGAGATAGTCATGCAAACACATAATTACACTAAGTCGTGATAATGTTCTAGTAGAGTTACTTACAAAGTGATGTGGGAGTATATATAGATGGGAGTATGAATGAACTCTCTGGGTAGGTTGGGGAACTGGGGTTAATCATCTTGGAGAAGGATGTGAGCTAAGGGCTAAATCAAAGCTATACAGACAATTCAAATCTCATTACATTACAGTGACAGCAAAATGAAGAATTTCAACATAGAGGCTGAGGACCAGCTGTTCCCAATATTGACTCAGCTCTGCCGAGTGAAAACTGATTTTAACAGCAGCATGAGAGACTTAGATTACATATGAAAGAATTTCCTGACAGTGAGAGTTAATGTTGGGAGATTGTAGAATCTTCTCCTCTGGAGGTTTAAAAAATAACATAGCTCTCCATCTGCCTGGGGTAGCATTATTGTGATGCTGTCTAAAAGTAGGGAAATAGAAGATAATCGCTCAAGGTCTTTCCTAGCTTAGAGATTTTATAATTCTGTCACTTTTTAGAAAACCATTATCAAATCAGTGAAAAAATGAAATTACAGACAGAAAAGTAGAATGGAAATATAATCAAGTAATCCTTATTGGGGGTCAGGAGTGAGGAAGAAGTGAAGAGACTGAAAAGCTTTAATATTTTTTACTTTAGAGATTATTTTGAAATCACATAGTCTATTTGTTGTTCTAGGACTCCCAGGTTGGGGTTCAACTGGTACCCAACCCACAGTACTTCAGGTTCACCTTTCACTTTACAACTAATCTCATCTTTTAGAATATTTTGTATATGTTTATGAATTTCTTTTTATTGTGAACTTAAGCAAATTTATAGAATAAAACAGTCAAATAAACATTAGCTCTCTACATCATTTAACATTTACACCTGCCCTTTTTAAGGTTATCTACCTACATTTTACTTATAGTACTTTTGAATTCTACTTTCTTCCACATGATTGATTTCATTTATACTCTTTCATGTGTTAATGTTTTCCCTAACTTTCCACATTTAATAGCATTTTACCCCATGGCTATGAATCCATAGATTTTTAAAAAGATTTTTATTAAAAAATATAGCTAACATACAACATTATATCAGTTTCAGGTGTACACCATAGTTGTTCAATATTTATATACCTAAAGAAATGATCACCATAAGTCCATCATCATCTGACGCCATACTATGCTATCACAATATTATTGACTGTATTCCCCATGCTGTATATTATATCCTCATGACTTATTTGTTTATACCTGCAAATTTGAACCTCTTATTTCCCTTCACTTTTAGCCCCTCTTTCTAATTTTTCAATTACAGTTAACATTCAATATTATTTTGTATTAATTTCAGGCATACAGCATAGTGTTTAGATGTTTGTGTAATTTAAGAAATGATCCCCCTGGGGCCGGCTGAGTGGCTCAGTTGGTTAAGAGCTCGCTCAAGAGTTTGAGCTCTGAGCAACAGCGGTTCGAGTCAGCCCGAGCTGAGCAGCCGCTGAGCTGCCAACAGGTGGCGGGATGGCTCAGCTAAAAAAAAAAAAAAAAAAAAGAAATGATCCCCCTGAATAGTCTAGTACTCACCTGGCACTATACATAGTTATTGCCATATTATTGACTATTTTCCTTGTGCACGTTACATCCCCATGATTATTTTGTAACTACCAATTTGTACTTCTTTTTTTCTTCTCCTTTAAAATTTCCATTTATTTATTTATTTATTTATTTATTTATTTATTTATTATATTAGTTTCAGGTGTACAAAACAACATAATGGTAGACATTTACACCCCTCACAAAGTGATATCCCTCCCTCCCAAGTCTTCTACCCCTCTGACATTGTATATAGCTGTCATAATACCATTGATTATATTCCCTATCCTGCACTTTACATCAGCTGCTAATAATGCCGCCTGCAGTATACTCAAGTCAGGTGAGGCAGGGTCTCAGTGAGTCAGCAGGGTGGAGCAGCAGAGCTCACCAGGCCAATCAGATTCAGATTTGGCCTGTGGGGGTGGGCTCAACACAGGAAAGATGGCGCCTGCCTGCTGGTTGCATGGGAGGAAGTTGTTACTCAGGGAAAATGGGGACTGTTTCTTCAGTCCTCACCCTGAAGTTACACAACTCAGTCTCTCCCCATATGTCTCGGACATCCCCAGAGTCACCATCCCTCTGCTGGAACCCAGGATGAGTGCCTTTTAAGAGGATGTCTGGGTTTCCCTCTGCCTTCTGTCTACCAGGATGGTTGGAATCCCACTGTTTTTCAGAATTTGTGGGGGCTCCTCTGCCTGGCACCAGTACTTTGGGCTGGGGAGCCTGGTATTGGGGCTGGGGTCCCTCACTCCTTCATGGGGAACCTCTATATCTGAGATATCTTGTTCCAATTTTCAACCACTACAAGTGGGTGTGGGACCAGCCCGTTTCGCGTCTCTACCACTCATATCACTCTCGACATGGCTTCTTTATATCTTTAGTTATAAAACTCCTGTTCAGGTAGACATCAGATGGTTCTCCAGGTTGATTGTTCTATAATTTAGTTGTAATTTTGATGTGTTCATTGGATGAGGTAAGCACAACATTTATCTGCTTTGCCGTCTTGGATCTCCTGATTCTTGATGTTTAGAAATTCCTATTAACTGTCTTTTGGGATTTCTCATTTTATCCATGATTTCTCTTAATACTATTTTCTCTTCATTCCTGGGCAAACCAGGAAGGTTGGTCACCCTTTCCTTCAAAGCCAATCAATCATTAAGACCCTCCAGATCTTTAGCATCCAGCAGAATTCATTAGTGCAGGGAGAGGCTACAGTTTTACTCCAAAGCCAAATATCTAGTTAAGGCAGGATTTGAAGACTACAGCTTAATTCCCCTGAACAAACAGAAAGCAGTTTGCTAGTGAAACTTACTGGAGTTTATTACAATTGACAATATTAAAATGAAAAGAAAAAAATTGTTTTTTGCTGGTTCTGCTTTTTATTGACCTAATGAAATGGAAAGGGACAGCAGGCAAAGTAAGAAAATACGTTCCATGAGGTCTGATTTAGAAAGTAAATGGATCAGTTTAGATTTGCATCAGAAGCAAGAGATTTGAAGGAAGTAATTGCTGCTGATTAAGAAGAGCCTGGTCAATTTTGAGTTCCCTGTTTAAAGAAGGCTAGTTGATATCAGTTCGGTTCCGTGGGATGGTGAAGCCAATAGTATTGCATTCAAGGAGATTTAATTTGATTGTGTGTATATATTAAATGAATTACATACATCATTTATTCTGTTCTAAAAGTGTATAAAGTAGACACTGGTCCTTTTTATTGAAGAGGAAAGTGGGGCTCAGAGATTAAGTAATTTGCTTAAGGACACACAGCTAAGTGCTGGAGCTGTGACTTAATATGTCTGATTACAATGCTTGTTCCCTTTTCACTATACCTCCCCAAAGGCATGGGAAAAATGATGGGGTTTAAAAACTATTTTAGTTTTTAGACAATCTGTGTACCTGCCCTTTTCATGTTGTTTTCTGGAGAGAAAAGTTGCAAGGATCAATCTGATGATCTCTCCGTCTGCATTGTCCACTGTGGATAGCTACCTCTTCATCCCACTCTGCCCCATAAGCTATGAGGGGGTTAAGGCTCTCTCTGTTCCATATACTTCCTTGGCCACCCCCTTCACACACCTATACATACACACACACACAACTATGAATTACATTTCAAAATTCTTTCCTGTTAATCTGACTTCCTAGATTTCTCCTTTGATTCCAAAAGAGGATGTCAAAGTGAGTGTATCATATTATGTTTATAATAAATTACTCACTGGTCTGTTAACTCAGCTTCCAAACTAACCTTCTCATACTCTGCTTTCCATTGTAGTTTCATGGTAGCACTCGACTTGGAGTTATTTTCTGAGCCAACTAGCTTACGTCAGATATCATTTTGGTCTTGCCTATTGGATGCTCTTGCTCCCTACACATTCTACATATAGTCCAGGGTTTGATCCTCCAGGATTGCTTCTCTGCAGGCTTTCTGTACTTGACTCATGTGCTAATATAACCAATTCCCATGAATTTCCTAGAGCAAAAGAAAAGAAAGAAAAAAAATGAGAAAAAAATCATTAAGACCCATTGATTCTAACTAGATAGTCCAGTTCTCTCCATCTTCACGGCTGCTATAATCAGTAGAAGCCATTATCATTTTTCATCTAGAGTGCTGCAAAGCTTTGTAACTTTCTTCTTGCTTCTATCATTGCTTCCTCCACCCCGTTCTTTGAATTGCTGCTAGAGTAATCTTTCCAAACTATAAACTGGGGGGGGGGTAAGAAAAGGGGGGAGGATGTTATTGTTCTTAAAATTTTAAAACCATTCCCCGTTTGCCCTAATGCAAGGTACACACTTTTTAAGATGGCTCACATGGTGTCTCATAAAATTGTCCTGCTTATCTTTCCAGCCTCATCCCTTCTCATTTTCCTCTCACAGTGCATATAAGCCCAGGTTCCAGCTGTCCCCTCTATAAAAGCAGTCTTTGTTTTTATTTTACACCCACATGGACATAGGACTCTTGCATGTCTTCACATTCTTTTTACCAAATCCACTTTTCCAAAAGTCTTAGTGAGACACACAGAATTCACGGGGGAGATGAGAGGGTATTCTATCACATGTGGTGGAGTAACAACTCCCAATTCAGCATTTGACATCTTTTTCTTCAAAGTTTCTTCTCAGCTGTGGTACTTCCAGGATTTTATTTATTTATTTAGTCTCTACTTTTGCCACAAGGTATACAGCCTTCCTGGACCTACTTGCTCCTGCCCCCGCCCCTGCCCCATGCTCTTTACACTCATCTCTTTACTATACTGAGCAATTTGGCTATGCCCAAGCTCCTGTTTATAAACCTACATTCCCAACTCCATCTAAGGGCTCAACAAAACTAAGTGTCCTTCTATGTCTGGACTCCATTCTTGCTTATTGCCATCATTTTTAGCTTGAGTATGTCCCTTAAGGTGTCACCTCTTATCCCAACTAACTTATTAAAATCTTCAAAAATTTGGTGCTACATTCCTAGAGGAATTATTCTACCAGCTGCTAAGAGAGTAAAAGTTTCTTCACTTTCTTACATGTGTTTCAGCCATATTGGTTTGCCTGCAGTTCTCATAATATTCCTTGTTCATTACTATGTTTTTGTATAAGCTGCCAGTTTGCCTACAATACTTTACCACCATTTACCTAAAAAGAAAAAAAAAAGTTGATAGACTATTAAATATACCTAAAGTTATGAGATTTTTTTATGCATCCTTGCCAAAATTAGTCTTCAGCATCAGGAAGAATGAACTGGTTTTTACAAACTGAACCAGTTAGATGTAGTTCATGGGGCTTGATTTAGACAAATAAATTCCTAAGTACGTCATGATTCATTTCAGCATTTTTAATCATTATTACATGATGAAATTCACTGCATTGCCTCTAGGGGATTAGAAAGAAAACTAATTTCAGTTTTGCAAAGTCATTTTCAAGACCTCCAAAGAAGGTTTATAAAGGTCATGAAAGCGACCTAAGAATTATGTAGCTCTTAGTTTGATTCTAAGTCTGAGAATCAATACAATTAATCCAAACTCCAATCCATAGTCCCTTAGAAAACAACAACCTGCTAAAACACATGGTCATTGTGTGCAGTCTAAGCAATCATATACGTTTACAGGTTGGTCATATTCAGTTAACCTAGTTTATTTTCTTGATAGCATCATAGAGTATATCTTCATGTTTACTAATGCAAATTGAAGATTTTAGGATGGCAGTAGAATAATTCTTGTTTTGTTTGGAGCTTCACACTGCGTGGGTTTCTCAGTAGCCTTCCTTAGTTCTAGAGGCCTTGGGCTTCAAAGCCTTGAGAGGAGTGAGGATTAACAAAACAAGTACAGAGTTAGAGTTCAGAAACCCAGGTTTCCATTCAGCTATATTTTCTTAAGTCATTTTAAACCCTATGCACTTTCTTATCTTTTAAACAGCCTTTACACTCGTATTTTAAAGGCGAGATCTTCCTTGTTTTCTTTCTTGTTCAGAGGGTAATATAAAGTAATAGATGTGAAAGTACTTTGAAAACTAAAAATTCCTTGCAATCGTAGGTGGGCCTGTAATCTTTCAGGTTTGCAACAGCAACCATGAGGAAATTTACTGTACCAATCTATTCACCCTTCTTACTGTTGAACTGTACATTTATCTGATCTTCCCTTCCTTCTTCAACAAGTATTTATTAAGTGCTCAATGTTTGCATGTAACAGATATAATCTCTGTCCTCATGGATCTTATACTCTTGTGTAAATAGTAAATAGACAATTTAAACTTGGATTGATAAAGGCTGTAATTGATAAGGAAACTGTGGGATAGTTGGATTAGGTAGGGTGGTGGGTAGGGAAGGTTTTCCAGAAAGAGTGATGTCTAGGGTGAGAGCTGATATTTCAACTCTCATGGGTAAACATGGGAAATATTTTAGTTCTCATGGGAAACATCGGTAATAGCTGGGCAAAAGGAGGTGCTAGAATATTACTCATAGAGAGAACATTGTGCACAAAGGCCCCGTGGCAAGAGTATTGTAGTTGAACTAAAATGTCAAGATAGTTGCTCTTCCAGGTAAGAAATTTTCACTGGAATTGTTTATAAACAGTGGTCTCCACATATTAGATTCAGGAGCAACATGACCACTATAATACACAAATATAAAGAGCAACCACAGAGGCTGAATACCACCTTTTACAGTACAGGACAACAAGGTAACCGAAACTCTTATCATGGACGCGAGCATATTTATTGTCTGATTTAGGTGATCAAGGCTTCTAGGATGAAAACATTTGCCAATATCACCTTCCATAGTTCCTTCCTGACAATCTATTATTAGGGTAGATGGGTCTGGAAGGCATGTATTGTTTCCCAAAGTTCTCTTGAAGTTGATTACTTATTGAGTGCAAAATAAGTTAGCAGGAAATGGCTAAGAAAGATAGGCACCTGGAACTGAGGACTAAAAAATAGGCAAATAAAGTAGAAATTTAAGAAACCCAAATACAAGTTTCTATTTACCTGGGACTAACAATTTATTATTCCTAGGGAAATTGAGCGATGAAACATAATCAGAATGATTGCTAAACATCTCCAGCCTTGACTAACAACTAATCACAAGAATAACAACACGAAGAAAAATAGAACCCCCTCTCCAGCCTGATTATTGAATACCTGGGTTAGGTATGTTGTGAGTGAAGGTAGTAGTGCTACTTCTAAAGTCTAAGAGATATATATCACACCAAGCAACATTAATGACTCAGATCTTTTACATCCATTTCCCCTATAACATATACCCCAGGCAATGGCAAAACTTCTGTTGTAATTGTTTTCCTGCTACAGGAAACTTTGCAGATGATGTCTAAACCCTTAAGTGAAATGAAAAGGTCCTAAGAGTAAACTTTCTTTTAGCAGAAATTTTTCTACCATAAGACTTTCTGTATCTCTTAGGAATCTTTCAGTTGCAAGTGAGAAATTACCTAACTCAAAGTTGTGTAAGCAAAACAGTAACATAATTGGCTTATATATTTGAAAGGGTCACAGGTAGGGCTTGTCATAGATGCAGCTTGATCTGGGGAATCAAATGCTGGATTTCTCACCTCTCAACACTTTCTTGCTTTGTGTACCAGCTTCATCTTGGGGCTCCTTCTATAATGAGACAAGATGGTGGCAGCACTTATTTTTTAAAAATTAATATTTAATTTTCAATTGCAGTCATTAAATATTATTTTATATTAGTTTTGGGTGTACAGCACAGTGGTTAGACATTTATGTAATTTATAAAGTGATCTCCCTGACTAGTCTAGTACCCACCTGGCACTATACATAATTATTACCATATTATTGACTATATTCCCTATGCTGTGCTTTATATCCCTGTGGCTATTTCATAACTAACAATTTGTATTTCTTAATCCCTTCCCCTTTTTCACCCACTCCCAACCCCTTCCCATCTGGCACCATCGGTTTGTTCTCTGTATCTATGAGTCTGGCAGCATTTCTAAGCTCCATATTTTCATGTACAAAATATAGTGGAGCACTGACAGTTTTTCTTTCTCAGGGTTAGTCACCATGGTCAGGAAGTTGGGGTTGTGAGATTTTACTTAAGGCAATCAGGTTCTTCCTTGGAGATAAGGAATGGAGTGGGACCATACCCATCCAACTGACTTGGTAGAGAATTGGGATGGGAGGATTTCCCCAAAGAAAATTCTGCTAGCAGGTGAATGAGGAAATGGATGCTAAATAGCAAAGAAAGGATTTTTTTTCTTCTCTTTCTTTGGCATTCCACCTGAAAGGACTCTCCGTTAACTTTAGCTTCTGTATTGGTTAGAGTATAGTTTCAGGTGCATGAAAAACATTCATAATAGCAGTATATGAAATAAGACAGAAGATTATTTCACTCTCATGTAAAGTCTAAAATGGTATGGTGGCTCTGCACTGTGAAATTATAAAGAACTAGGCTTGGTCATCTTCAGGTGTCACTTCCATCTCTGTGGCCCAACATGCATCATGCCAATGTTTCAATTACAACCTGACAGAAGGGGTAAAGAAGGGGAGGTTATGTCTCTTACCTTTATGTCAGAGTTTGTCAACATCACTGCTATTGACATTCTGGGCCAGATGATTCTCTGTTGTGGGGGTCCCGCACATTGTAGGAGGTTTAGCACTATCTCTGACCTCTGCCCACTTGATGCCAGTAGCATCCTTCTTCCCCCTAGTTGTGATAACCAAAAATGACTCTCAACTTGTCAAATATCTCCTGAGGTGGAGGGATATTTTACTTCTGCTCACATTCTTTGACTAGAACAGAGTCACATGGTCATTCATAGATACAAATTGGGAAGTGGCCCTTTTCTTTCTTTTGTTAATAGCTTTATGTCATCAAGAATGGGGCCACTTACATTATCTGACACAGTGATCAAGAGTAAGTATGTATGTCATTCTCTATTAATATCAACCTTGGGGCACAATTATGATAATGATCAATAATTACTGGGCTTTTACCTTCAACCAACTCCAGAATTCTAAAAAATTTCCCCCAAATATTTCTGAAACTCTTTAAGATGCATTTCATCTTTGTGACCATCCTGGTAGACATCAAGTATGATAAACTTGGAAATCCATGAAACTATGTAGGTGTCTTACAAATGACATTTCGAGTGGTGTCCATATTGAGGGCACTAAAGTCTGTGTTAAGTGAAATTTCTAGTCACTCTCAGAGCTTTCTCTCCAGGGCTACTGGTGCAACCTTATGCCTCCCATTAATGCTAAAGCCACTGGTGCCAACTAAAGCCACCAGCTATCTGCTACATTTGTAAAGGTCTTCCCACTACCAATCTTTGGTCTTAATGAAGTACTGATAAGGGCTTCCAACATGTTATAAACATTTTGGTAAATCTAGCTTTTACACATGGTTTCTTCTTTCCTTAGAATTTACTGCAAGACTGTGGGTGTTGCGATGGAAGACAATTCTGAGTAACACAAACCTTGATGTACTCAAAATCGTTCTTCCATTCTCTGATGACTGAAACATTATTATTGAATCAAATTTATATGCTGACACTTCTCTTAATAGAATTATTTCCCAGAATTATTTTTCAGTCCTGCATGTGAATAGAATTCAGATATAACATCCCATAAGTTTTCCTGACCAGCCCAAACATGTGGATATCCAGTTTAGGCGCAGGTTGTATCCTTTGCTACTTATTCATTCACTCATTCATTTCAGTAATTCATTATTTTCACTTATTTATTCAATCATTCTTTTTACATTTATTGAATGTCTACATGTTCTGGGTTTTAAAGTTGCAACTGTGAACACCCCTGACACGACCTTCACTTATATAATCTAACAGGTGCCATGGTAACAGCTCCCTCCTCCTCCATATTATCAGTTTGTGGGTTGTATAGTTTGTCCATTCTTTCACTAGAATCTCTTAAGTTACACCAGGGTCTCTGCTATTCAGTTGCTATCAGTGGTGTGTACTCAGGCAATTTAATATTTTTTTAGGTCACTCCTATTAATGAAGATTTTTCTGAGACAAAAAATAAAAATCACCCAGCATGCATTCTCAAGTTAAGCATAATGTCTGAGTTATTAGGAACCTTGAATAGTTTACTATTTCCTGAATCCAAGCTGTTCTTTTTCTTCATGAGTTTGGTGAGACGGAGGGTTAACTACATTGTAATGTGTGATTTGCTCTGTAAGAGCTGATCATCTGATACACTTCTTATTTTTTTAGAATTGTTAACACATTTCTCATTTGGTAAAATATACACAATGCAAGATTTATTGTTTTAACCATTTAAAAATGTATAGTCCTGTGGCATTAAGTATATTCACATCGCTATGCAACTATCACCACCATCCATCTCCAGAACTTGTCATCTTCCCCAACTGAAACTCTGTACCTATTAAACAATAATTCTTCATAACTCCTTCTCTCTAGCCCCTGGCAGCCACCACCATTCTTCTTTATGTCTTTATAAATTTGACTACTCTAGGGACCTCATATAAGCGGAATCATACGGTATTTGTCCATTTGTGGCTGCCTCATATCACTTAGCATAAAGTCTTCAAGGTTCATTCATGCATGTGTCAGAATTTTCTTCTCTTTTCAGGATGAATAATATTCTACTGTATGTATATACCACGCTTTGTTTACCCATTCATTCCTTGATAAACTGAAGTGCTTTTTTCTGCCTTTAGGTGGAATCTCATCTTGAGTACTAAGACCTACATGCCCCCAAGTCTCGCACTAGTAAATGTAAACACGTCAAATGAGGGCATTTAGCTCTGTGGCATTAATAAACCAAGCTACAAACCCTGCAATTGCCATTCAAGAAGAAAATGTAATTTTACAATAAATGAAATAACTGCCACTTTTTATTAGCAGAAGTCCTAAAATGGGGTTATGAAATTATTGTTTCTTGAAAAAAAGTCAGTTTAAAAATTTTAGCAGTCAATGGTATTAAGACTATCAAAAAACAACGGGAACTCTTTCTCTTATTTGTTCGTGCTGACCAATATGGTAACCACCAAGCAAATGTGGGTTTTTAAATGTAAATTAATTACAATTAAATGAAATTAAAAATTGAGTTCCTCAGTCACACTAGCCACATTTCAAATGCTCTGTTGCCATTGTCAGTGGCAACTGTATTGAACAGTACAGACATAGAACATTTTTTATTACCACAGAACACTCTATTCCACAGTGCTGGTTGTGTTAGCTGGGATGTTCTCCCCTAAAGTCGTTAGGGATCATTGGAAGTTCATAAAATTCATTGCCGTCTAACAGAGTGTGATATTCTGAGTGCTTCTTGGCTTTGGCAGTCTGTAGTTGAAAGACAGGACTTAATCTTCTGTGGAGCAAAAGAACAGCATCAAGGTAGTCTTAGTGACTGCCAGTCACTCACCCGCACAGGCACCCAGAGCTCAGTATCCAGAGAGAAAAGAGGAAAGGTGAAATTCCAATAAGGGTGAGGGAGGAAGGAAATGAAAAGAGTAGGTTCACTGCAAGTTAATGGTCTTTTTAAGTTTTTATGGGTTTTTGAAATTTAGCTTTGTAGCCTCTCAAACCCCAAGTAGTAAAAATGCACATAGATGGAAACCCTCAAACAATAAAGAACATGTTTGGATGTAATGCCTTTTAATTCTTATGATGGGATACTTGGAAATCTAATGTAGAGAGAACTCTTTGGGGGATAGTAAATGGGACCTAATTATAGTGAAGGCAGACTACTTTAGACTCTCTCTTCTTTAGAGAGGCGATTTCCAACCTCTCTTTGCAATTGAAATATCCCAGTAGTTAATGGTTTATTTATAATTATCTTGTTATTCTGTTTGTATGACATCCTGTGCTCTTAAGGCAGAACAAATAAATTTCATTTTCAAGGTTTTGATATTCCTTTGACTCATTAGGACAGGGGCTTTTCTTAGCAGCTTGCTCTGTCCCCAGAATTATCCTTGCACCTAAGTGGAACTCAGCAACTGTTGAATGAATGAATGGGTGTGAATACCTAAGAATTTCTAGAAGGCTGGGTTGGGAATCATTCCTTCGGGAAAATCGATTTTCCCTGAACGAGACTATTTTGAAACATGCATCAATAGGCTGGCAGGGCCCTTCTTCAATTGACAAGGAGGCAGCATAGGATAGTGGTTAATTAATGGACATAAATTTGATCTGACTTGGGTTCAAGTTCCAGTTCAGCCTGTGATTAGCCACGGGAAGTTGACCACATTAACCTTTCAAAGCTGTTTCTACATCTGAAACAAAATAAAATCCTAGGATTTCAAATACTGAAAAAATAAAAAAGTAAGCATTAAAGAATTAAAACTTTTTTTAAAATTAAAAAACATCTAAAAATTTTTTAAAATCCTAGGATTTTTGTGAGTACCAAATAAATTAAAATATACAAACTCTTCAGTCTAGTGCTTGACACATACTTAGCTCTCAGTATATGTTAGCTTAAAAAAAAAAAAGAGGGCACTTTACGTATTTGTGGGAAGAATACAGGCTCCAGCTAAAAGTAAGAGAAGAGACAGACAGAGTGCGTGTGTGATGGGAATCCAGAAGAAAGAGGCAGAGCTTGTGGCATGGTCCGCAGAGTCCAGAATCAAGGAGGTGAAGAGGTGGTGCGACTTGACTGTGGAGCAGGCAGCTGGAAATAGCACTGCTGCAAAGGAACTATTAAATTCTAGGTACCCGCTGAGTTCTTGACAGGCCGAACATATTCCAGCCTCCTGCCTTTGCCTTTTCTGGGTGTTTGCTTGAAATAATCTTCCTCCAAATATCAGCATGGCCACTCCCTCAGTGCACTCAGGACTTTACTCCAATAATACTCTTCTCTGTTGAGCCTTTTGAAAAAGGTACCTACTACCCCCTAATTCCTATTCTTCAATTAGAATGATAATTACATCTCCTTTATTTTTCTTATGAACACTTTCATCACTGATACTATTATATATGTCTTTTTTCACTCAATATATTGTAATTATATGTGGGAAGGGAGTGCCCTTTTTTTGCTCTTTGTCCTAAGATATAATTCTTGTTCTTGTTAGATCTGCCATGAATTGTTGTTAAATTCACATTTCATCATTTGCTCATTGTAAGAACTCTGTATGGTAAGTGGCTTCAAACTCAGGGTAGGGGGGAAGAAAGCCGTGTTGTTCAGAGAGGTTAAAGGACTTGCTAAAGATCACATAGCTAATGAGTCTTGGAACCAATATTTGTGATTCAAAAACAAATGGTCTTTCTACTATATCACATAAATTAGTTTTGTGATTTTTTTTCAAAAGGAATTGAAAACATACAGGTTTAATGTGGGGTGGTCTGATTATACAAAATAAGGCAAATATGGATAAAAGAGAAAAGCGATCCTATATATGATCCTATATATAAAGCTAAGGAAATAGGTACTTTCTGACGTTTGAGATAAGCAAAATGTTGTCACAGTTTTTTTCTGGGTCCATGGCAGCTAGTAGAACTGAATAGGTTCCCACTGACCTTGGCACTCACTCTCTTATTCCAAGTATTTGAGTCCCAACCTCAGAAGGCTGAATCATCAAGTAAGTTTGCTTTCTTTATTACATTATAAACTTTCAGATCAGGGGCTATATCTTAATCTCTGAATTCCTTACACCCTTTAGCATGATTCCTTGCCAGATGGTCAGTGTTTGTAGAATGATAGACATCTATGCTTCCACACTTTGCAAGAGAAGTTGAGCTAAATGCCTTCTACCATTTTGCCTACCTCTAAGAGTCTATGGCTCTTTTAACAAGTACTTGGAAGTGTGGATAAGTGCTTCCTAGAGTCATGCACATCAAATCGCATTGTAAGGGAAACTGAAGGAGAAAAACAGTGGATGATTAAATGGGGCATTTATTCTGACTTCAGCAGGTGGCTAACCCATTTGAGCATGAACAGAGTAGCAGGAGAACCTGTAGGAGAACCTGAAGAAAGCTTCGACTTAATGGCTGTTTGAAGTCATAAAGTTCTGTACTATGTACTATGGAGGAGGAACATGTAAGCAGATACAATTTTACAGCAAATGTACAATTTCATTACTCTTTCACCAAGTAGGGGTTAAATTTGGCTGTTTATAACAGAAAACTCAAATAACAGTGGCTTGAGTCAAAAGGGGGTTTATTTTTCTTTCATGAAACAAAAAGTCTGGAGGAAGGCAGGGATGGTATAGAGGCTCAAGGATATTGGGTCTCTAAGGTCATTGTAATATTTTTTAGCCTTTCCCTTGTGGTCAAACGCAAGTGGCTGCTGCAGCATTTGCCAACTTCCTGCACGTTGGGAGCATGAAGGAGAAAGAACAAAGGGCACAAAGGGCAGACAGGGCATGCCAGCTGAGTCTGTCCCCTTCTCCTTTAAGGTATTCTTCTTTTTCTTGCCTCCAAACACCTACTTACATCTCCTTGGCCAGAACTGTGACACATGGATACCTCTATCCATGATACATTTATCTACAACAAAGGCTGGGACATTTAGTTTTTATTAGCTGGGCACTTTGCCTTCATCTCCCAACAAAGTAAAGGCTCTGTCAGTGAGGAAAAATGGGAGAATGAATGGATGTTGAATAAACATCTAGCAGTAACATCTTGCCATAACTGTCCATTAAAGAATCTCAGGATGCAGCCATGGAACCTTTTATTTTAGGGAACATTTAATTTTGATAGGTCTCCTGATGATTTAGTTACACGATACATTCTGAAATTTCTGTATAAGTTTATCTTGTGATGGGCTATTTATTAGCGACTATCCTCTGAAATGCTGGATATTACATAGATGAAGCCGGCCTGGCATGGGTTCAAACTTTGGCTTCACCAAAATTCACTGTGAGCCACTTTAAGGTTCAACTCAATTACATGGAGAAAGGAGATATGACAAACTGATTTTAGAACTTCTATGCAAGAGCAAATGATTGAAAATAAATAAGACAAAAGTACAAGGTAGAAGGACTTCCTTATCAGAAATTAAAATTTATCATAAAGCTCTATTTCTTTAGATGGTCTGGAATTAGATGCAGAGCTATACAAATTGACCCACAAAATAGAAAAGACAGCCCAGAAACAGACCAATACAAAAATGGAAATTTTATTTATGACTGAAATGACACTACAAATTGGTTAGGAAAAGATGAACTTTTCAGTAAATGGCACTGGAGCAATCAGTTATCTGAACGTGAAAAGATGAAATTGGAAACCTCTCTCACATGCATATAAAAAAAATCAAACCCACCTAGATTAAAACTTATATGTATAAGCCAAAACCATAATATTGAGTGGAAATAGTGAGTTTTCAGTATGTTTCCACTTGAACAAAGTACAAAACCGTGCAAAACTACATAATTTATTGCTTAATAATACAAACGTGGTTAAGTATAAATAAAAATAAGAGAAAAATAAAGAGAAAATTCAGAATTGCATTTTCTCTTAGGGAAAATGAAAAGGGACACAGGGGACCCGAGTGTTCTTGTTCTTAAATTGGGTAGTGTCTTCACAGGAGCTTGTTGTATCATTATACCCTATATCTTACACATTTTTATAAGGATTCTTTTGTACCTACATATGACTTTTAAAAGATTTCAAATGTAGAAATGGAAGGTATCAGTTTCATTGGGTTGTTGTGAATATCAAATATGAAAGTATTTGAAGAATTATAAATATATGTAAGTTATTTTTATCCACTGCACTGTGCACTTTTGAAGGCAGAATTATTTTTTATTCATCTTTTCATCCTTGGCACAGTATCTGAGATATAGTATGTACTTAAGAAATATTTTTGAATGAATGAATGAATGAATGAGAAAGCCATTTTTTTATTTTTTATTTTATTTATTTATTTTTTATTAGCTGAGCCATCCTGCCACCTGTTGGTAGCTCAGTGGCTGCTCAGCTCGGGCTGGGACTCGAACTGCTGTTGCTCAGAGCTCAAACTCTTGAGCAAGCTCTTAACCAACTGAGCCACTCAGCCGGCGAGAAAGCCATTTTTAATGTTAGCATGTATTAATAAAGGTTTTTAATTTTGGTATTATTAAAACCAAGCCACTCCTTCTACTATTTACTACCAACATATCACTTTATTTACTCATTTGTTAATTTATCCATTCTTCAAATATTTAATAAGGCCTGCGATGTTCCAAATACTCTGCTAGTTATTGGGGGAACTAACATGAAGTATACGTATTTCCTATTCCCAGTGAGCTCAGAGTCTAGTGGAAGAGATAAACAAATATCTAGACAATAATATTTGCTTCTGTAAGCCATTTTTTAGTAGTGATAAGACTATCGCTACTATGTTTAATAAAAGATGCCTATATTCCTGGTTGACTTTTTCTTTCTTTAGATAATGAGGCCATTTTTAAAACTTGCCTTGATGAGTTGTAAATCAACTTACTAGCTCTATTTCAGAGGAACCCCAGGGAAATAAAATTTTATTCTCACATGAACTAGAGACTAGGGAATAGGCATGCTCTTGCCTTTGAATTGAGTTTAGTTCAGATTGGAATCAGGTGTGAATCGAAAAGGGATCTACTTAATCATCACCTGTGATGAGAGTAGTGACACTCAGAGAGAAGTGCTTTAGGTAGAGAGTTTATATTTGACAGACTTCAGCACCTGGCTGGCGATAATAGCAAGTGCCAATATGGGACTTGATAGCCAGGGGGAATATGAGCGCCACCAACATGAAGTCCACAACAAGGAGTGAAGGAGATTGAAACTTCATCTGTGTTGACACTAGGGTGATTATATTGAACAAGACAGACAAGTGTTGAGGACAGGATTTCCTAAATCGTATTCCTTGGATTGTCATTCCTTCAAAGATGCTTTATAAAAAAAGGAATTGAAAACATTTGGGAAATGCTGATCCTCCTCTTCTACTTTTTTTTTTTTGGAAGATTCACAATGCAGAGTATTATAGTAAAGGCCCTTATGTATCCAGTTCACCTTTGTTTAGAAAAATGACAAAACCATGTAAAGAAACTGTTCAAGTTTTGATGCAGCTGTCATTTCTATTTTCAATTGTCTTATTTGTCCAACACTAATTTCTTGAATGCCTACTGAAAGGCAATGGAACAATTGACTCCTAATATAATAGTGATTTGGAAGAAAGTGAAATAAGTTTTCAATGAAAGAAAAAAATATGGGACAGGGTTATTGTCTCTGAGAATCACAGCACTGTGTGTTAGCAAGCAAATTAAAATGTCACGAATATCTGCTAGGAAAACAGTGTACCACCTAGTGATAACTCCTGAAAATGCAGGCATGCCCCGTAGATGGTTTTTCCATTGCCCTTAAAGGAAATAATGACCCTCCTCACACAGAGAGATCCTGAAAAGCAAATGAAATTTGGGTGGGCCATGAATTAAAAAAAAATTATGGCAAAAGTAATACTGGTTAATTATAGAAAATATAGAAGCTACAAATATAAAAAAGGACATAAAACACCAGGCATATACATATATATATAAATATATATATGTATTTTCTCACAATTTCTGTTTTTATACTACTATTAGTTGTTTTTCTATAAATTGTACTATAATTGGTAACCCTAAATATTCTTTTAACCACATTTCACATAAAAATAATTCATGCATATCTACTTATGTCAACGAATATAAATCTAGATTATATATTTAAATTACTGCATAATATTCCATTATATGGGTACATCAGAGTAATTTCACCTTTCCCTATTGATGAGCACTTAGGTAGTTTGAAAATTTTCATGACCATAAATGACTCTGCAATAAACACCTTTTGCATTCTTGACATTTATTTCTTCCAAATAAATTCTGAGAAAATGGAAATGCTGTTCCTAAATTTTAGATTTTAAAACTTTCTCTTAAAAAATTTGTGCAATTTCAACTTCCACCTGTGGTGACCATGAATGCCTTTATCTCCATATCTTCACACACATTATAGTGTATATAAAACACTGAGTTTTATACACAAAACTAAGCTGACAAAAATGCCTCCTTGTTTTGGTTTGCATTCCTTTGATTAACTACTTGTTAGAATCTTCTTTTTCTGTGTTTACTACTAGCTGTTTGTTCCCTTTTCTTTAATGCCTTGCTGTTTCTACTCTTTGCTTATTTTTCCTATTGGGGTTTTGGCTGTCTTCTTACTAGTCTGTAATCGGATTGCTTTGCAAGTGTTTTTGTGTGTTTGTTGAATTTTGAAATAATGGTGGACTTACAAATTTATAAGAATAGTGCATAGAGTTCTTGCATACCCTTTTACCAAGCTTCCCTGAATGTGTTAATCTTATTTAACCACAGTACAATCAACAAAACCAAGAAATTAACATTGGTACAATATTATTAACTAAACTACGGACCTTATTTGAATTTTTCCAGTTTTTCCACTAATGTCCTTTTTCTATTCCAGCATGTATGCCAGGATCCCATATTACATTTAGCTGTTATTTCTCCTCAATCTTCTCCAATCTGTAACTGTTCCACAATCTTTTCTTGTCTTTCATGACCATGACACTTTGAAAGAGTACTGGTCAGAATGTCCCTCAATTTGGGTTTGTCTCATGTTTTCTCATGATTGGAATGAAGTTATATGTTGGGCAAAAATTCCACAGAAGTGATGTTCTGTCATTCTCAGTGCATCCTAGCAAAGGGTTCCTGATGCTGATAGATCTTACTGCTGGTGCTGTTATCACTTGGTTAAGGTGGAATTTGCTGGAATTCTCTACTGTAAAGTTTCTTTCTTTCTCTTTCTAGTTAATACAGTTGACCTTTGAATAATGCAGGAGTTAGGAGCGATGACCTCCCCCCCATGCCGTAAAAAATCTGTATATAACTTTTGACTCCCCAAAGCTTAACTACTAATAACCTGCTGTTGGTCAGAAGTCTTATCTATAACATAATTAATACATACTTTGTACGTTATATGTATTATATACTGTATTCTTACAGTACATTAAGCTAGGGAAAAGAAAATGTTGTTAAGAAAATTATAAGGAAGAGAAAATACATTTAGTATTTATTGAAAAGAATCTGCCTATTAGTGGGCCTGCCCAGTTCAAACTTGTGTTATTCAAGGGTCGATTGTATCTTTCTTGGGGGAGATACTTTGAGGCTAGGTAAATCCAGTTTCTCCCCAGCTAATTAAGTTCTCACTTCAAATTGTTTAAATTGAAACTAAAAATTGTATATCATAAATTATAGATAAGGTTATTATAAGACATATTTATTTAGGATATGAAAATTACTGGGCCCACTTTCAAACAGAAGTCTTTGGTTCTACATTTTTAAGAATTGGTGAATAAATATTTTACATAATGGTTTATATATGTTATATATAATTTTTTAAATGTTATAACAAAATAAAATATTTGAAGTATTTATTATCTTTTTATGATTTCAGATTTTCACTGATTTTTTTCAATTAACAACCTAACATTGGCCTTGATTGTGTTTGATAACAAGTCTTCTACTGTATAAGAAATTCTATGCAATACTGCTTGATTAAAACTTTAAATCTGTGGGAGATATTTGAAGAAATATTAAATACTGAAAGATCTGTGGCCTTCTGTTTCTTTATAATAGATCAAATAAAATCTTATGAGTGTTGACATTACAATATTCTCTTTTTACATATCCCCTATCCCTGAACGGACACAATAACTTCAGAGAAATAGTTTGGTTGTCCTGGAAAAACCAACCAAAAAACTAGACTGTGTTTGAATTCTAAGTTTGCTTCTTATTAGCCATATGACCTTGGGCAAATAGGGTCACCTCTCTAAGTCTCAGGTGCCTTAACCTAACATATCTCACAGGATTCTTGTAAAGATCAACTGACAAAACACCAGCAAAGAGGTTTGTAAACTGTAAAGCACTAAACACATGCAAGGGATTATTAATACTATTATTATCTTTTATTAGTTCTTAAGACCATTCTCAGAGGTATAAGTATTGGTTACTGTAATGCCAATTTTGTTTTTAGGGGATAAATGATTATTATGAAGTATATGGCATGTGCTATAATATATTTTGTTTTGTAATATACAGTATTGCATTTGATTCATTTCTATATTATTTTTCTGATACAACTTCCTACCACATTTTGACAAACAAGGAATGAGCTGCTTATCTGTAAAGATTTATAGCATAGGGATTCTATAGTCTTGGGAAGATGTCATTGGCAGTGCAAATAGCAAGGTTAACATGGTTGTTTATGAAATAAATACAAACTTCAGTTAGTATTTCATCTTGAAAACCAGTTTAAGCACTCTTTAGATAACCTCTTATAATTGAAGTCCTTTTATAAGCTAGGCCTTTATATTGAATTTTGTCAAATTCAAGGTCAGGCAAAAATTCTAACATTAATAGGTTAAAAATTGTGGCTATTGTCTTTTCATGAAATATACTAGCTGTTGCTTCCCTTTCTATCATCTTTCCTTTTCTTCTTATATCTCATATGCGTAGTTAAAAAAAAATAATTTCATTAAGTTGAATTAGTCACAGTGGAACAGAGGCTTTTCTGCATTTTGGTTTAGTGAATGCCTTCTGACTTATTACACCCACAGTCAAAGGCAGTTCATTCTGATTTGATAAATGCATTGAAAACATCTGAAATTGTTTCATCCTTTTTCTTTCTTGTTTTTTCATCTTTTAGAGCAATCAAATGAAATATCCTCTAGGTTTCCTAATTGAAGCTGTCTGTTCTGCCCTGGTGTTAAAAATGTGTTTCAATAACTGTTCCTTGTGCAACAGTAGGTTCCCTAGTCTTAAAAGTATGTTATTTTAAAATTTTAAAACAGAAAACCCTAAATCAACTTCCAGTATGTTTTCAAGTTGTGAATTTATTATTAAATCACTCTATATATATTATGTACATATATGTACAATATATTATATATATTACTATGTACATATATGTAAGACTGTGAGAGAAATATTGTTAGTTGTTTTGTTAAGTAGGGCGCAGACCATCTGTGGTTACTTCTATTCTTGCATTTTTCCCCCATGATTTTAATACTAGTAAATATTCATGGAATTCCAGTTTAAAACATCATTCAACTTTTAAGATGCTTCACAGCCTTTTGTTAATAGCATAGTGACTTGACATTGCTTGTTTACTAGATCACTTGCTAATAATTAATTTGAAGGACATGCACATTTAGGGTTAATATTTGACATAGGATTTTTACTTTGTGAAACTGCAGCCTGAAGTAATCTTCAAAATACAGTGCTCTCATGGTCATAATTACTTTTTGCTTTGTTCCCAAGAAAGTTTGCATTCACTTATGCAGTGACTTTTCTCTTTTTCCTGAAAATGAAAACTTTATCGTAAAGTCATAGTGAGCTCTTCTATGATATCTTTTTTCATATTGTACAGTCACTAAAAAGGAGAATCACACTTTACTGAAATATATACATAGTACAAAATGCCACTTGGGCACCCAAATAACTTGCTGAGAATGTGATGACAGGACAATGATTGAAATCATGTAGCAGTTGTTTCCATACTTTAACAAAAATGAGAAAGAACTGCTATGAAGGTATTGTGGCACTTTGAGAAGACATGCACCTGTCATCTGATGGTGGAGTGATGGACAGGCTTGTGAGGAGCTGAAATATCTTCCAGGTATGCTAGGCCTCCACTACCATAACTTGATGCTGAAATTATATGAGTTCCTGAATGGCAGTCAGGAGTTCTTTATTGAAATCTCTGGTAAGGAATCAGCAGGGTGGATTTTTGTAGCTTGGATTCATTTCAAGAGATTAATTTCAAGAGAAGGCATTGGCTATTTCCTTATCTATTAGTACTTGTACACAAAGGCAATAGTTATCTACAAATGATTGCATGGAAACTTTTTTAAAATTGTAATTAAGCTTAGCTGTTTAAAAGTGTTTTAAAGATTCTTTAAATTTTGGAGTTGATAAAATATTGTCCTGCCATGTTATTATTTGAATGTGTGATTCAATACAAATGAATATTATTAAAGCTATGATTTAACTGGCTCATTAAATGTAGTACCTACTATGAATTGGGTACTGTGTTAAGAGTTGGGAATACAGAGATGGGTAAGACCTGGTTCTTGTGTGCTTTTTGTCCTTAAGAAATCTGCTGTGTATAGGGGGTGGATTGGAATTCTTACGCAGAGAAACAAACATGACGGAACATGTCCACATCTGTAAATTCTTTGGTTTTTGGCATTCAAATTACTAGAATATAAACAATGGACTCCTCTATTAAGCAATTCAAGCTGGCGGTTGCAAAAATGTAACATGGTCAAAGTGATCTGTGGCAGCAATATTCTAAAACCCCGCAAGATAGGGACATTTCCTGTGTTTTTCAAAAGGAAATTATGACTCATATCATTTTGCACATGGGGCCAAAGACCAAAGAGTACTTTTCACTAGCTTTATGAGGTCCCTTAAACCCAAGTGTTCGGTATTTTGAAACAAACAAGGCCTAAGACAGAAACACAAAGGAAGATATCCATCTCCTCCATTCATCTTGAAATTCTATTATATCTCATTCTCTTGTCTGTGCTGTACATCTCTTTCCCCCTCTTCCATCTTGCTAATCTCATTCATTCTTCAGATCTCAGCTTAAATACCATAGCCTCAAGGAAGCCCAGGCACTACAGACTATGGTAGGGACTTCTTTGTGTGTGCATACACCTCGGCTTTCCCTTCAGGTCACCTACACAATTGTTATTCAAGTGATCATTTATGACATTATTTGTTTAATGTTTGCTTTCACCATATGGCTCTAGTAGGTTGGCAACATTGGAACTGGAATTTTAGGAATTTGTAATTATTTCTCAGTAGAAAGATTTAAAGGCTGAATGAAACAAAAGGCAGTGATTTGATCTTTTTATGAAAGAAGAAAAGTAAAAAATTGTAACAAAACGTTGGTTTCATAGAATGGCAAAATGTGTTTACAAAGTAATGAAAGAGCTGTTCAAATGTAGAGCTGCATAGATATAAAGTATAGGTATTTATATATTTTAGATTACTCTTTTATTTTAACTTTAGTTTTTCAAAGACAATTGGAAAGATTAAATACTTGAATTGTGGATTGACTACTAAAGGCAGCTATGTGAGTTTTTTTTTTTTTCAAAACTCTCCTCAAATCCCATGTTATAAAAACTTTTCTTTTCTTGTTAAAGAGAGTATCTCAAGGAAAGATTGCCCACTTTAGGTATAGCTGTTACCAGTCAGATTCCCTGGGAAGAAAATTCTGAGAAGATCGGCATGCAAAAAGTTTACTTTGGAGCATTCTTGGGTCAACACTTGTAGGAGAGTGAAGGGAGACTGCAGGATGGGCAGCGGGATAATACAAGCTCTGATGTTGTCACAAGAGGCCTCACCTGACTGAGCAGGAGCTTGGGAGCTAAGGGGATTGAACCTTTATACCCCTGTATTGACCAGTCATTGGATGCAAGTTACCCTGGGAAGGGAGCATGGCATTGGAAGAGGTGAGGACAATGTCTAGAGGGCCAGTGGGCTGTGAACTTCCATCACTTACACTCTCGGCAGCTGGGGAAAAAATTCTTCAGGCCTGAAGAGAAGTGAATGATTTGGCAGCACGCTATAATGTCTACCAAAGTCCACTCCTTGTGCCACTCGGATCCATTTGCCTTGTAAAAGGTCTAGGGACAGCTCCTTCAGGGTTTTGGTAGGCCTCTTTTTCTAAGTGAAAACTTTCAAGAGGAAGGTTAGTAGGATGGATCTTAACCCCCCTGCTATGCTGGTCTTGAGGCTGGACAGTGTTCAGTTCATGGGGGGAGGTCCTGACAGCATGGTTACTGTGGTCCTATTCAGACACTCCATTTCTACCAAGGCCCAGTAGCACACCAAGAGCTGTGTATTTTTGGAAAGTGTCTAATTTTCCATTGCTGGTGATGTGGCTTTTCTCCAGAATGTTAGGATTCTTCATTGTAATTCTCACATTACAGTTTGCCACAAATGCCACACAGTGTCTTCCCCTACCTCACAGATAACTGTAAGCCCATAAGGTCTGCTGTGTCCCTGGCCTAAGAAGCATGACTATTTGTACCATGACCTTTTGCTGCTCTAGGCACTCAAAGCTGGCAGCCTTCATGTTTCTTGGTAGAAGGGTCAGAACAGTAGTCCAAGTATGGAATATGCTTTTTTTCAGGCCTTTAAAAGACCTGCCAGATGCTTTGATTTCTTCTTTTCGGTGGGAGGGAGGAAATGCAATAATTTCTTTATTTTGAGAGGATGTCCTGGCATGCTCCCAGACCATTGGACCTTCAATATCTTACTGATGCTACAGATCTCATTTTTTGTAAGGCTTGTCTCTGCCCATTAGAGTGTTATGTTTATTACTAAAGCTTCCAAAGTACTTTCTGCTTCTTAATATTCTCACCCAATTTATGTATCATTGGTATGGTAGACCAAATGTGATGTTCTGTGGCATGCCTAGATGATCCGGGTCCCTTTAGGCCATATTATGATATAAGGGGAAAGAGTTAGCATGACCTGGGACAAGACTGTGAAAGTACACTGTTGTGAGAACCGTTTCTGATGGAGATGGGAAGAAGTACATGAGCCAGAACAATGGCTGCATACCACGTACCTAAGGCTATGCTAACCTGGCCTAGTAAAGATACATACCTGGCACAGTAGCTACAATTGGGACTACTGCTTAGTTAAATTTGTGGCGGTCTACTGTTTGTCCTTCAGGATCTATCTGACTGCAGGGACAGACTGTCAAATTAATTAGATATGGTGAAGACCACTAACCTACCATGGGTCTTTTAGGTTTTTTAAGTGTGGTACCAACCTCTGCCTGTCTGCTCAGGATATAATATTAATTTCTTGCTTGGCTAAGAAACCAATGTTGGGGTTGCAACAATTGCCAAGAAAGTCTCTTTCAATTAGGGACCCACTGGTGGACCCAGTGAACCTTCTGTGAGCTGGACTGTTTTTTAATTACTTGGTCTCCATACACTCTAACAGGCAGTTGGGAATGATGATTTGAATCCTTAGGTATAAATATCAACATGGATCCTGGATCCAACAATCTTCAAAATATTTGATGTTACCCTGTCCAAATTATGTGGTTACTAAGTAAATGACTGTAGGTCCATTTTGGGAAGGACCGGGGAATCATTGCCATGTGTACTTGCCACAGCGCTGCAGAAGCCTTCCTCCTGGGGACACAGACTCTTCTTCAGTCAATCAGCTTTGGGTCTGAAAACTGGCTCAGGTCCACAAACTGGGCAAGGGATTGTGACTCTTCACATTCCTTCAGTCTGCTTATCCATCTTTGATTTTTTTTTATTGTACAGTAAGCAGCACCTTTTTGGTTGCCCATCTGTCTTGTACCTAGGGATACTATGTTCTGTTAATCATCTCTATAGTTCTCTGTGTGTTAGAACTCTCAGGCTGCCATTGCAATCTCGTGGCTGTGCCCACCTTACTTTTGATGGTTATCTTCCACCATCTGGTCTCTATTATTTTGGGGTCTTATCATCCCATCGCTATCAAGGGGTCTTTTTAAATAATGGAAACTATTAGTGTCAGCCTTGGCTAACAAAGGACAGCCACTACTGAGCTCCTCAGTGATGCTGGTGTCCCTCTAGTCAGTGTATTTCTTGTTGTTTTGTAAACACAATGTCCTCTGGTCCTTCTATCAGGTCATAATTAGCTGGTGGGTTTCCTTGCCTTACTTCGTACTTGTACTCTAGCATATTCATTTCTCTAAGCTTTTTGATCCCTCTTCTGTCTGCAAATGCAATTGTGGCATTTCTACTAGAGTTAATATGGACCACTGTTCTCTCTAAATTTCAAAGTGTCATCATAGTAGTGTGTTAACGTGGCTTTCCAGGAACCTTGCCTGGATGCGTAATCCTGAGCCAGGGCTCCCAAATCAATAAGTTCTCCTTTATCCAACTTCATGTTCACCTTCTTTGATCCAGTACTTGCAGAATTTACCCACATGTACTTTCTTGCCTTCTGCAGGTACATGTTGGCTAGATCCTGCACTCCTTCCAGATATAGTCTTTTTCCATTTAGCAGGCTGAGCACAACTTCAATTGAAGTTTTGTCGTGACTTAATACTAAATTATGGTTGTGTAGCCAGGGAGAGAGGTGGGGAAATATCCTGAAGGGATTCATGTTGTCTTGCAAAACAGAGGCCTCTGCAGCATCTTCAAGCACAGGGCAGGAGGGGTGCTAGATTTTTTCACAGGAAGGAACGGGTTACTTCCTCCATCCAGAAAGTTCAGGAGAACCTAGTGATTGATGATTTTTGAAGAGAGGCCATTCATTATTTCAGGGTCCCATCCCACTCAGAGTTCCACCTTGACAAAGTAGACCTGCTGCAGCTGAGAATCCAACCTTTTATGTACTTCTGCTCCTTATATAATAAAGTCCTGGTCTTGGTCCTTAGCATTTTCTGTTCTTTGGCTTCAGGAGACTGGTCTATTTTATTTATTTATTTATTTTTTTTATGTTTTAGCTGAGCCATCCTGCCGCCTGTTGGCAGCACAGCGGCAGCTCAGCTCGGGCCTGGAATGGAACCAGCAACCCTGTTGCTCAGAGCTCGCACTCTTGAGAAAGCTCTTAACCAACTGAGCCACTGGGCAGGCCGAGACTGGTCTCTTTTAAATGCTGCAAAGAGGTGCTCTAACTTTGATAACTGGCTTTTAATTGCTAATGAATCACCCGCGGCCTCTCATTATCTTTTCCCAAAAGCATTGATTGTCCCTAGAAAGAGCCTCTGATTGATTCTACTATGTTTATACTTACCATTTCTTCCTCCTATCTATGCTCCATCTACCGACAGTGAGGAGACCCTCAATGCCAGTCAGCCAGTGGGTGATTCAGCTCCACAATCCTATTTAGGTGTTTTCTTTCTTGTACCATGGGCTTAACATATGGGATAGAGGAAGCAAGATTGGGCAGCCAACCTGTGGTGGTAGGGGGCTGGGATGGTCTGGCACAGCTGGCTCCATGTAAGGCTGCACCTTTGCGTGGGAGCATAGACCAGTTATTGGATGTAGGCTGCCACTGGGGAGGAAGTGTGGCTTTGGGTGAAGGGACTCTCTTTAGATGAGGGCATTATCTGTGGAGGCACTCAGCTCCAAACTGTCTCTCACCAATACTTCCAGGGCTTGGGGCAATGAATGCTTCAGTACCAAGTTGGGATGTGGCACCAGGGTGGTGTTCTGCAGTGTTCCCTAAAACAGCCTTTCATTTTCTATGCAGTGTCCTTCCCCACCCTCCATCTTTCGCAATCTTGTACCCATCTTGTAAAAGATGGGTAGAAGAATAAAGCAGATGTCCGAAAAGTTGCCCTTCTGAAAAATTTCCTGAAAAACTAAAAATACACCAATCTAAGACAACTGTAATGTAAATATCCTAAGTGTTAAAGGGAAATTGAACCTGCCAATTGATTTTATATGCTTGGCAAATACGAGGCGCTAAAGATATATTTATTGCACAAATAAATGAACAAATGATTACGTGTGTTGCATACCTGTGGTCAATCACGCCCTTAATCACAATGATCGGTGAAGAGCTGAAATTAGATTCAGAAATCATCCAAATGGAATTATTTGATTTTTTACTCTTCCCTGGGTAGAATGGAAACATGGAAAGAGAGCTGAATTTGGACTCAGTAGGCCTGGATGCATGCTTTGAGTATTATTCACAAGCTGTGGGGACTGGGACAAACTCCTTCACTTCCATGAGCTTTGATCCTTTTTTTTTTTAAAGATTTTTATTGGGGAATTGGGGGGATGGGAACAGTGCTGGGGAATTGGGGGAAGGGGAACAGACAAGTTGCTGTCGTTTTGTTCTTCAGTCTAGTTGTGGAGGACGTTGCTTCACTGGCCCAAGTTGGCACCATCATTGCGCTCTTCCTAGGCGAGGCAGATCAGTTGCCGGCTTCTGGATGGCCGCTCACTGCGCTTGCTGGCCACTCACGCTGGCTGCTGGCTACATATGGTAGCCCATGGGAACCCACTGCCACAGGGGCTGCAGCCTACGCCGTCGCCGGTGACTCAACAGCAGCCCAGCTCCAGGTTGAGCTGTTGTTCAGCATCTTAGCTGTACAGGACAGTGTCACTGGCCCTCATATGTGGGATCTGAACCGGGGCCCTCTGGCATCCCAAACCAGTTCTTAACCATCTTGCCACTCAGCTGGCCTGAGCTTTGGTCCTTTTATCTATTCTGTATGATACCTGTCCTGTCTTTCTCACAGGGTTCTTAGGATAGTTAAGCTAAAATATTAGTAGCTAAGACATTGACAGCTATAAAACATTATGCAAACATGGGGGTATTTATTATTGTTATTATTATTATTATTATTAATATTAATAGTACCCTTGCCAGTCATCATAAGAAGCAGGAGTGCATCAGGAAACACTAAAATGGCTAAAACTGGAAGCAGAAAAAGAGCAGAGATCTTGCACAAGTGACTATAAACTATGAGCTATAAAACATCAGCATGTAGATATATATCCCTGGCAGATGGTTTTGGGGTCATTTGTTATGTCTTCGGCTCTGTACTAGGACTACAACTAGAAAAAATGGCTAAATTCCTGATTATTTGGTTAAACATGTATTTGTAATATTTATCTCTGTATTAAATTAAAATCTTTTGCATCATTTTCTTTCTTTTTTTTTAAAGAAAATTTATTGGGGAACAGTGTGTTTTTCCAGGATTCATCAGCTCCAAGTCAAGTAGTTGTTTTCAATCTAGTTGTGAAGGGTGCAGCTCCTTGGCCCATGTGAGAATCGAACCGTCAACCTCGGTTTTATGAGCCTGTGCTCTAACCACCTGAGCTAACAGGTCACCCCACATCATTTTCTTTTATATCTTTTTATCACTCACAACTTCTGTTTCTTTCAAGCATGATATAGCGAGGCCCATTTTCAAAGGGTATTTATCTGGTGTTCCTTTTTATCAATCTCAGTTAATTGTTCAGAGATGACTGTCCCACGCCTGTGTTATGGTACATTATTTCCTTAAGCCACACTATTAAGGTTATGGATTTATTATCACTGCATCACTGAACATAAAATACCTTTGTTGGGGAGAAACTGTTTTATATCCTCACACAAAGACCTTATACCGTGTCATAGCAAGTAACAACAAACGTCATTGTTCCCAAAATACTTTTTTGATCCTGAAGCATAGATCATTGTTGAATGGTCAATATTTCAAATGTTTTCTTGTTATCTTGTGAGTGTTCAAATCCAACTCATTTGAACTATTAGTTGTGTGATGGAGCTATAAAGAAACATATATATATATATACATACATACATATATATATATATATATATATATATATATATATATATATATATAAGTTTATTGCCATTTGTCTGGATTACTAAAAGGAAAATTTCTCAAGTCACCTTTTCTGTCCTTGCCCATGTTTCCCCGCCTTGTTCTGAGACACAGAAATCAGGTAGAACAGAGCTGATCAGTTTGGGTCACAAGTTGGCAAGCTTACTTCAGCCACAGAAATGCATCAGCAACAGGCCTATTTTCTCAATTTGAATTCCTTCAACTAAAATGTTCCCTGAAAAAAGAACATGTGCAGAGAAACTCAGGTTTATCACCTATTGTGAACATAAGCATCACAAGAACCTCAAAAATGAGAAATACATGTTAGCATCCTCAGGACCTCATAACCTAATAAATAACTAGTAAATAAGTACAAAGAATGGCAGGGTGATGAATGCCTCAGAGACAGTTTCAATTAGTTGATTGGTTCAAGGTAGAAAGAGATATTAATTTAAACTGTGTTGAGGTGGGGGTGGGGTGATTTTAGGAAACTTCTTAGAGGAGGCAGAGTTTGGGATAAACCCAGAGAGGCATCCTCAACCCTTTTTTTGTGCTTATTGACTTATTCCAGAACAATGTTTTGAAATGTGTAAAATAAAACATAAAATATTATAATGAAAACTAATTTTATTGAAACACAGTTGTTGAAATATCAAAAAATTGTGAAATCATAATAAGGACACTACTTTATTAAGGCATTAAATAAAGAAATTCTAGTTGAAGTTCTAATGACTATTGTACTTATGAAGTAGCGATGAGCATAAGTGATAATTTAAGATATCTGCAATGACTGTAACATGATATGTATGTATCTGATTTCTATTTGTCACAAAGTCACATGTACTTCTAATATTTCTATAATGTGTTGCCCATATTCATAATAGAAGGAAATGCTACATTTCACTTAGAAGTTAATGAAAAATCAATATGTAATTTTTCTTTAAGCTAAGTTCACAAATCCCTGTAATTTTATTTCTGGGCCCTTTGGGGATCTGTGGAGTACAGGTTAAGAAATGATGGCCTAGAATGATGAGTAAGACATTAATAAGAACATGGAGAAAGAGGAGAGAAATTTTAGAGGGAAGGACCTTCCAGGTAGAACAACCTGAGCAAAGACCTCAGGGACAGGGCAGTAGAGGGAGTGTTTGAGGAGTAACTAGGTATGGCTAAGAGGTGTGTGTGCTTGTGGAGTGTGCATTTTGTGGGGTAGGTTGAGAAAATGATGGATTGATACAAAAAGGAGAGCTCATGAAGGGCTTGGCATGCCAGAGGAAGAATTGGATCAGTGGGGAGCCATCAGTGATGTCTTTGAGCAAGCGACTGACATAAATATATCTTTGTTTTAGGAAAGTAATTTGCAGCAGAATGGGAGTTGGGTTAAAAAGGCTAGAAGCAGGCAGCCTTTTAGTAGTTTATTGCATTGGTCAGGAGAAATATATTGAGAGCTTGAAGTAATTCGGTAGAAGTGGAAAAGAGAAGACCTAAGCAAGAGACAGCAGACAGGCAGATTAAAAGGACCTGGAGACTGAACGAATAGGGTAGGTAATGGAGACGGGGGAGAAAAGCTGATTCTAAGTATTTAATCTGTTATCCAGGGAAGATGTTATATAAGGAGAATTCACCAAAACAGAAACACAGCAAGATGGGTAAATATGGGGCAAAGGAATTATATTTTGTTTGAGTATATTGAAATTTTGAGCTGTTCATGGGCTATTCACATGGAAATGTTCAGCAGGGAGTCGGAGATGTGAGTCTAGAACTTGGACAAAAGTTCAGGACTAGAGATGTAGATTTGGTAATCATAAGAAAAACAGCTGAAAACAAGGGAGTAAAAGAAATTGCCAAAGGAGAGCAAGGGTGCTGAAGATGAAATCGTGTATGACTCAGGCTGGGCAAAATATGTATGAAGAACTGCTTAGCAATTTTGCACTTTTAGTCTTTGTTTCTTCAGTTCCACAGAATGAAAAATGTGCTTGTTATGTTTCAGGAATTTTACTTTCTCAAAGATCAATAAGACATTGGCCTGCTTTTAAGGAATTAATATTTCTAGCAGGGAAGCCAACATATAGACAATTAGTATAATAAGTGCAATAACAAAACTACGTACACAGAAGAGGGTTGATATAGAGAAGGGAGTGACTGATCTGGGAGTTGAGGGATGAATTGTAGCTTGCCAAGTGGGAAAGACACTTTAAGTAGTGAGAATGTAATGTGTAGAAGCCTTGGTGTGTTCAAGGAACTGCTTTCCTTCCATTGGTTCTTAGGATCAATTTTCTACTCAGGCCATTCAACAAGATTTGAATATTTACAAGACTTGAAGTCCTGTCTCTCTGCGACTAGCCCCTCTCTTCATCTTAATCTTTCAAGAAGGACCCTCAAATTCAGCCATGAAACTCTGTGTTATGCTTGTGAATGGTGAGAAGAAAGATTCATTTGATGTGAACCTCCAGAAGAAATTAATCTGCTGAGATGGACTCCTCACGGTCAACTGAGGGCCCAAAGTTTATAAATAATAAAAGTCTAGCAGGCATTTGCTGACAGCTGCTTCTCACATACTCTGTATACTGGTAAGAATCTCAGACTGAACTCTTGGCATTACGCCTGTTTGTTTATGCCATCTGAGTCAACAACTACAGGGAAACCCTGGTGTTTTCTTTCTACCAAGAGCTGAGACCTGCCCCATCCAATCAGAACTGGACAATTTGGATACCTTATGTACATAAAATGGAACTATGAGAACCTGGGCAGGAAACTTTGCTATAAAAGATGGCCTTCCCTTTGTCTCAGTGGAACACAATTCAAGTTGCTACCTGAATCTGTGTCTCCCAAGCTGCAGCTTCTTTTTGCTCAAAATTAATTTTGGTTTACATGCTTAATCCAAAACTTTTCAGTTGAAATTTAGCTCCACTTTCTCTGGTTTGTTCTTTTAAATATGGAGATGATGCAGCATTTTTTTTTGTTAAAAAAAAATTGGTCTGCAAAGTATCCAGTAAGTATAAAATTAAAAGCAATGCCATGTTTCATGGAACATAATTTACCCAAAGTCCTCTGTGCCCCAGCTCTTTTTTGTCTCCAGACTATGTTCATAATAATTTGTGTCCTTTCATGGAAATTAGGGCCTTGTCAGAGCCCATGATTCCAACTGAAGCATGTCAGGACTGTTCATGATATGTCCCAGCTGGTTAAGCTTAGTTTCATAGTAGAGCCATTCAGCAGTATTTGTTAGATAGATGAGTAATTTTTAAACATGAAAAATCCCATCATGAAATTATGAAAATTGTTTTATTTTTGCTGCTTTATATCTTTAAACTCTTGTATCAAGACAGGATTTTCTCCTCCACCTCTTTCTTGGGGTGGGGCTCTAATACTTTCTGGAGCCCTGGTACATACCTACCAAGGATGACAGAAGATATTCTTAAAAAAAAAATCAGAAATACTTTATAAGCATAACAACAGAGTCCTGCTTTAATATGCAATCAAACAAAAGAGTTTTGTCTTTTTCATATTTAATTCTGAGCTTTAACTAGGAATGATTCTTTTCCTTCATCTTCTCAACTACCATGGAACTGCAAGAGCCGTTTACAGCTCCAGTGGCGAGAAAACTAGATAGGACCATTTGACTGAAAGCCCCTGTTCAGGGTCAAGAGGAAAGAGTTAGAACACTGTACAGAGCAGGAGTAACTGAAAGGTGAAGACAGGGCGAGGCCAGAGAAGAGGGACTCAATTGTAGATTGATAGGAGATCAAAGAGGAAAATGAGTTTTGCAGCAACTTCTAGCCTTCATATATAGGTCTAAAAAGATATATATATCATATGTTGGGCATTTACCTTTTTAGGTGATAACAATTCACACAAATACCAATACTCCAAGCTTAGAAGATACACAGCAGTAGAATAAATATCTATTTAGGAACAAAGATTCTGTTGCACTTTGTACTGTCTTACACATATTATAGGGTTTGGAGGGGGGAAATAGCCTTTTCCAAGGGAACCCTTTTTTCAGAGATGTAGGGACTGCATGGAAATGGACCTCAGCTCCTTACTGAGGCACTCTTATCTAAAATGCTAAAGAAGGTTTTCCCACATGACTAGACCTAGCAAAAGCCTGCTTTTGCTTATTGTTGTCTCTTGCCTTAAATTGATTGATTAATTAAATAATTAACCATTTGTTGAGTTATGCAGCATCCTCTATGTCCCACATTTTGTGCAGGGGTTGGGGGAACAAGGATGAGAATAAAGAGAACCTTTCCTTGAGGAGCTGAGGGCATTTAACATGTAAATGATACCTACTACCCTTGAACCCACTGCAAAAAAGAATTAAAAAAAGGCTATACCATCTTTAGGAAGTGATGCTTTGCTGGTGATTGGCTTTTTACTAGTGGGATGTGTGGCTAAAAAAGGTCCAGATATGTAAAATATCGGTGCACATCTTTCTGAGGCTGAGACTAGACTCATATCTACTCTTTGGTTCTTAAATTTTATTAAACACCTTTTCTTTACCTATTAGATTATACAAGGGGCCCCTTTAAATCCAAGATTTAGGCTGTTAGGCATCTGACCTTTCTAGAAGACAATGGCAGCCACTTATTTAGTTGGAGTCATTTATTTTCCCATCTATAGACCAATACCACTGGAAAGAACTGTATTTACCCCTGCTTGTTGGTATGGATAGCAGTGAACACACACAGTTTTGACCCACACTTCCAGGCTCAGAGTGGGGTTCCCTATATCTAGTTAGTCCTTTCCCTAATCTGCCCTATCCACTACCATGGTTTTCTAAAAAGTTAGATTTGGTTAAGCAAATCACAGTTTCTCCAGTGGGGAATCATCTAAGGTCCTTAGCATGACCTCTGTGCTCTCTACAGTCCATCTCTGCAGGCACCTCCTTATCCAGTGGCCACATTGGGTTTTCTGAATACATGAAGTGTGCACTTCCATGATCTTCACGTTTGACCTTGCTGTTCCCTCCACCTGGAATCGGTTTCTCCTCTCAAGCTGTAAACATTTCAGGCTGTTAAAGTCCTGCTCATCTTTCAAGACCTGATTTAAATATTTCACATATTTTGGAAGAGCCCTCATGATTTTTCTTTCTTGATATTAATAACTTTTTTCTCTCAGCTTTACTAGCACTTTCTTTATGTTTTCCATAACGTCAAGGTTGTAGGCATTAAACTAAATAGTATAAAACATGGTGTTTGGCACAATGAAAGTGCTTGATAAATACTAGCTATTAGTTTTACTTATCACATAATGTCTAAGAGAAACATTTCTATATATGTGTAAGTAATATATAAATCCTCCTCCACTAGTCTATGGGCTATTTAAGAATAAGAAAAGACAATAACTTACTCATTTTAGTGCTTAGAATCTTAGACTTGTGCCTTGTTACCTAGGAGAAGTGAAAAAAGCATTTGTTGAAACACTGAATGAATCTGTTACTAGAATCTAAAAAAAGGAAATATTGAGTGGAACAGCTTTTGACCCTGCAATGTGCCAAGGCATTCTTTTGGGCTTTATATACTTTACCTTATTCATTCCTCAAAAACACCCTGTGGAACATATATTGATCTCGCTTTACACAGGAGGAAATTGAGACTCAGGGAATTTAAATAACGTACCTTAAGTCAACAGCCAGTAAGAAGAGAAGCTAGAATTAGAAGCGTTTTATTTCTTAATCCAGCTCCCACACTCTTATTCCTATGCTACCCTGACACTCGGTGACATCACATTTTCCCCAAGGGGGCTAATATGTGGACACCAAAATGGCTCTTAACAAAATTTACTAATGTAGTTCTCAGAAAGATTACAGGCAATTAAAAAAAGAAATTCATCATTTCAACCCAGTTAGGTTTCTAGATTTTTTTTTTCAAAGATGTCTCCACCCTCTTTAAAACATACCTTTCAAAGAGACCATAAAATAGCATTTTACTTATAAATTCCCCTGGGAACAAATTGAACTTTGAGATAGTAACATCAATGAGTGTGTTGTGAGAGGGACCTAGATGTTTATAAATCTTTTAATTACGATTTTCAATGTTAATGTATATACTTTAATTAGAGATATGTAGTAGGTTTCTTTGTAAAACAAAAAACAAACCCCCAAAACTGGAACCATATGGATGTTGCCTCATTTTCATCTGAGCCCTTCCAGGGACTGTAAACCTTAAAGTGATATTGGAACCCAGCAGTTTTCCACCTGCCAAGAAAGGTGAGGACAATAAGTCTTTGTGCAAAGGCTGAAAATACACGAGAGGTGCAGCCCTCAACGACTCTGCTTCCACATGCCTTTGCCTCACTTTGCTTTGACTAATTATATAATCTGCAAAGTAAGAAAGCCAAGTGATTTTTACCAAATGGCTGATTACATGGTTTGGGGTAGGGATGCTTTTGGTATGAGGCAGCTTTTAATTTACTTTAAATTTGAATCATAAGCAATAGGAGTTTCCTGGTAGAAAAAAACTGTTCAGACCAGAGAAAGAGGGGAAAGGATTCAATCAATTGAGGTGTTGACTTTTGGTCTGCCATTTAATAGCTCTGTGGTTGGCCTACAGCAAGGGTTGACACTCTCTGAAGCTCAGTCTCGTCATCTCTAAATGGGAATGGTAACTCCTTCGTTGCCAGGTGATCATGAGATTTAGAGATAATATGTGTCAAGTGCCTAGTACCTAGGAGGCACGCGAGACATATTTGATATAGTTATGATATTTTTTACTTTTTGTTGAAAGAACTTGTCCTTCAGCTGTGTGAGAGGTCCTGAAAAGAGTCAGGATTCAGGACAAATCGGATTCATGTTGATGATAACTCTCTTTGTACATTTTTCTTATTTCTTTGCCCTTCTCATGTCCCTGGCTTTCCTCAGGTTAAATTAATGTTCCCAACTCACCCTTATCAGCTCCTCTCTCTTGGTATTTCCTTTTTATCCTTTTAGACAATTCAAAATAAACTGGCAGAGATAGTCAGACCAAGGAGTTACAGGCAGGCTTTGTTCAGAAATCAAAAATTGTCTCTTTCCTTTGCCTTGCCTAACTTTCCTCCTCTGGTCTTTTCACTCTCTACATGTCAGTAATAAAATGTATTGTGAGACAGATCAACAAATGCATCACCTTGGCACTTCGGTGAGTGAAGACATGGATTTGAATAATGGACTTAGCTGAAATGTCTTCCTGGGGGTGTCCAGTTCTGTCATTTACAAAACAATTGCTATGCCAGCAAACAACTGATAGATACCTCCCTTAAATTGAGTATAATTCTTATAGATGTGGACTAAGGAAGCAATTTTCTTGAGGGATTCATTAGATTTTGATTAGCCTCCAATACATTTGTTCGGACTACATGGAGGATTTCCCTCAGGTCAAGCCGGGGTTGCCAGCTGTGACAGAGATGGACATTTAATTTGTTTGTGATTGGGTTGTCAGAGCTGGACATTTGTCATTTGAGATTTCTTTTTTACTCCTTTCCCCCAAATCTACTCCTAACAAGGGAAATCTTAAAAACGCGGTAGATTAAAAATTGATGATGTGGAGTGTGTACTAGGTTTTTTTTATTTTATTTTACTTAGTTAAAATCATAATTTGGGGGCCAGCAATTAAAATTCCTGACTAGGCTACAGGCAAAGCTCGTATTGCTCACAAAACACCCCAGCAATCTTATCCCATTTTTTAGGGAAGATTTAATAGCAGGCCTGTTCAGTGAGGCACATACAAGTTCATTACCTTTATAAAACACTCTACTGGAATTTTACTAGTGTCCAAGGCAGTGTTGCTAGTGGTTTCCAGCTACACATTTCTACAAAAGAACAAAAGACAACCTGTCCTATGTTAGCCTGGTTTTTGGTGTTTTCTGTTTCCTTCATAATTTTCTAAATTCAGTCATTAACACTGAATCTTGTAATGATTCCATTTGTTAACATCCTGCTCCTCCTGTGTGGTATTTCACTGTCCTTGTGGTCAGAGTTGTTTAAAGAATGTATTATCTGGGTGGTGAACACACAATGTGATAGATAGATGATGTATTACAGAACTGTACACCTGAAACCTATGTAACTTTACTAACCATTGTCACCCTGATAAACTTTAATTGAAAAAAAAAACATTATCTAAGCTGGAGCCTGCTCCCTTATGCTTAGTTCATGCAACATTTCAGCAGAGAGGCAGATACAGGTTCTGACTTTCATGTTGCTGTATAGAAGGTCAACCGAGGTTTGTGTTACTCAAAATTAATTTCTAAAAAGGCAGATTGGTCAGGGGTAATGCTGGGTGTTTGCTTTAATGTTCTCTCTGGCCTTCAGTTTGAGTCTTTGGTAATCTCCTGTTAGATATTTGGTGAAGCATTTCATTTTCAATTCATATTCTTTTCAGAGAGTAAAGTATGCCTCAATGAACTTTTAGATCTGTGATTCAGTTTGGAGCCCTTCGTGTAGACATAGCTTGATGAGGGTTCACCCAGTGTGCTCTGGGACTGGAAACACGAAATGGTCACGCCCTCATACTCCCCCACTGCCTTAGCATCTGTCTTCCTTGGTTCTGAGCTCTGTATTGAGACATTCTCAGTTGTACTACTTGTCTTCAATTTCAGCTTTGAGATTAAGTTGGTCTAGTTAGAGCAGAGGTACTATACTAAATCAACATAATTTTGATCTTGTGTGTTTGGAGAAGTGGGCTCTGTGAGAATATCCATATAGAATATAAATGGCCAATATTTAACTCTATCTCCAACCATATCATTGACCACAGGTCCATGGTCTGTATTGTGTGCTCTAGAGTTTAAATAATCCAGGTTCAGTCTTCAAGAGAAGAGATTGACCAGTTTAACGAAAGCGTAAGTTTTGTAAGTACGCAGCACAAAGAACATACATGGACACACCAAAATAAACACATGGAGATGTTATAGTGAGCCCTTTTGTATTTTTGTTTCATAAGTAGCTGCTGCTACTTATGTAGTAGAAGGAGCATTGTGCCTAGAGAAGGAAGATTCTAGTTGTGACTTTTCTGCTAACTGGGTGTGACCTTCTATAAATCATTTAATCTTCCTTAAACTCAGATTATGTGTCTGTCAATGAGCAAGTTTTACTGGATGATTTCAAAAGTTCCTTCTAGCCCTAAAAAAAAAAATCCTATGATTCTTATAAAGAGATGTTTTATTTGATTGTGACATTTCATTTGGCACCTAATTCTGTACAGTTGTCTTAACTCAGAGTATTTTGGTTCTTGTAGATTTAATACATGGAATTTATTATTCTATTAATGTACCTTGGAGTGAAATGCATGTCTGTGTATCTACTGGCTCTCACATTTATAATATATATATTGCATCTTTTTAATGTACATCATGAGAAATGCCAGTGGACCTAAATGAAATATTACTGTTGTTGCTTTCATTTTTTCCAACTCTGTCATGTTAGATGAATTAAATAAGGAATGACGTGTGCTACTAAAACTAAATTTACCATATACTCAGGTGTCTGTGTACTGCATAAACACAGATATTGAATATGCTTTGGGTTTTCTTTACCAGGAGCCAGAGAAGTTTCTAACTTGAAAATAAATTGAAAATCAAATGGATGATTTGATTTTTAAACATGAGGCTGAGCTATTGTTACAGCACCCATTGTCTCTTGCAGGCAGCACAGCTGGGGACTCCTCAGTTCGTTCTGTTCAATACCTGGTGATTGAGCAGGTGAGAAAGGGGTAAGGTAGATGTGAGAGGCACAGGCTATAAGACTATGAATACTGGTGGAAATGATGAACTGAGGATCAAGAAGCCTGTGGTGCCTCCTGAGGATAGAATAGCAAGGGGTCTTTCATCTCCAGCTTTGTATATCCTTCTGAACATTTTCTTTTCCCTTTCTCTCTGTCTTTTCTTTTTTGCCAGCTCTCTGGACAACTTCTCATCTTACTTCTCTATGCAGACACTACAATCTTTTTTGGAAATCGCACTTTAGCATGAATATTTCCAGATCTGAATAGTAAATTCACACCAGGAAGAATTCTGCCATGACATTTTTACACTTGAAAAATCTGAAAGGACTTGGGAAGGCAAGGGCCTGAGAGCTGGACATGGATTTCTAATTTGGCAAGTGACATGGTTCGCATTAGCAGCTCTCTTCGTAGGCTGTCACTTAAAAAATGACTTAGTGATGTCAGAATGTTTTGTTTTACTTTGCTTTCTAATGTTTTAAAATTTGTGAAATAATTTATATAGAATAAAGTACACAAATCTTAAGTGTACAGTTATATGATCACACACACACACACACACACACACACACACACACACTCCTTGTGATGTCCATTAATACAGATTTTGAATATCCTCAGCACCCCAGCAGGCTACTTTGTGACCCCTTCCAGCATTAAATTCATCAATTTAAATTTGCTAATCTCTTGCAACATGTTTAGAAGAAGGCTTATAGTTTAATTCACAGACATTTTAAAGAAAAATATACCCCTAATAGCTTCATTTTAAGAACTAAAACCCAAACCCTAGAAAACTTATTTAGACAGCATTTTAAATATGGGGGTAATAGCTGCTCACTATTTCTAGATGGTTCCAAGGAAAACTATTGCCATGATCTACAGGTATCTTTTTACTGAGGGTCATTGCAAGCCACAGTAGAGTTCCAGCAGTCTCATTTACAATCACACTCATCCTCAATAGCCATCTTTGTGGCTTCCTGTGTAATGAGGTGATTTATCATGGTATGTCAGCCATAGAGAGTTCAGTATAAATGAATTTGGTTTCTTAAAAAAAAGGTATTTATATCTAAACACTTTTACAATAATCTGACATTGCCCTTTAAAGGTAAGCACATATTATGTGATTTGCATATGAAGAAACCAGGCATTACTCTTACTTGACTGACTGTCAGCGTCAGCAGCTGCACCTGGTAGTCCCCAGGTCTGTCATTGTTTCCATGATAGAGCTCATTTTTCAAGGGTTAATAACATAGACCTTAACATTCACTTTGGGTTGAAACTTGGCAACCACTATGAGTATACAGCCTAAGGAGCTGATTTTAAACAAAAATGGTTTAAATTGATTTACCCTTTTCAAATTAGAGTATGTCAAAATAATGGTACTTTGCATCAGTTCTAATGCTTTACATTTATTTAATTTAAAAATTTGTAAGCTGTTATTCACAGGTAGTGATTTGGGGATGCCAGCATGGGACAAGTTAAATAAAGATTGGTTTCCATTGAGAATTTCATAAAAATTTGCAAACTTTGACTATTTTTCTTTTGTAATATCATTGCTGTTTTAAAAGAAGAAATGCTATTGCCCTACCCTTCAATAGAAGAGAACAGTTGTGGAAGTAAATGCAATTTGAAAACAAAGGTAGAAATAAAATTTTGGAAATCATATTTAGTTGTATAGCATTCTGATCCCAGGATGCGTTCCTCTCTGCTCGCACCCCTGAGTGGTATTTGAACTAGGCTAAGTTGGGGTGTGTGTAGTTGTTCATGGTCTTTAGCTTTTCAGTGTTAAAAATTCTACATAGAAAAAAAGAAGGGACTATTTGTATCCCCACTGTGGAACTAATTTTTGCTACTCTGTTCAAATGTACATTTCTATTTTATCTACATTTATTAAAAATATGAATTCTTCCATCCTCCTTACTGAGCCAACAGAAGTCAAAACTCTACATTTCTTTCTCTCTTTTAAAAAATTACTTAGATGTCAGCATATTTGTATATTTAATGTACAACTACATTCTAAAGAAAAAGTGCTTCTAGGCTATTTCTGTACTGAGGCCATCTTCTCAATGAGAGAAGAGCTGGACTAATGAGACCATCATATTGCCAGTTTTAAACTTTGATCAATTTTTGACTGAGCATGATACAGATGGAAATTTGGAGAGGAAGTTCTCACATATATTAGACAGTGAGACTGTATTATCACACGTCAAAAGATGCAACATCATTCTTGTGTTGTACAAAGACATAGCTGAGGAATAAGAAAAGCTCTAAAGTAGTACTATAGTGTTGTCTGTAATAAATTAGAGAAAAGAGGCTGGAGGAATATAGCCTATTAGAGACAACAAGACACAGAGGGAATTGCATTAGCCTGGGAGCCAGACCTCTTAGAAACATTATTAAATTTATTGGGGTGACAATATGTAATCAAATTTATAGTGTTCAAGGGTATAATTCTATAATACATAATCAATATATTGCATTCTGTGTTCACCAACCAAAATCAAATCTCCTGTCACCGTATATTTGACCCCCTTTACCCTTCTCTACTTCTCCCCATCTTCTTTTCTTCTAGTAATCACAAAACTGTTGTCTGTGTCTATGGGCTTTTTTTTTTCTTTTCATGACTTGATAGCTTATTTTTTTAATTTTTTTTCAATTTTTCATACTTTATTTATTTTGACATTCAATATTATTTTACTTTAATTTCAGGTGTGCTGCATAGTGGTTAGACATTTATATAATTTAAGAAGTGATTCCTAACTAGTCTAGTACCCACCTGGCATTATACAGTTATTACCATATTATTGACTATATTCTCTATGCTTTACTTTACATCCCCATGACTATTTTTATAACTATTTGTATTTCTTAATCCCTTCACCTTTTTCACCCTGCCTCCCAGACTCCCTCCTGTCTATCACCCTGATAAATCTAGTACCCATCTGACACCACACATAGTTATTACAATATCATTGACTATATCCCTTATGCTATAACCTATATCCCCCTGACTACTGTGTAACAACTAATTTCTTCTTAATCCCTTCCTCTTTCTCACTCACCCCTAATCCTCTTTTCATCTGGCAACCATTAAAATGTTCTATGTAGCTATGTGTTTCCCTTTATATTTGTTTGTTTATTTTGTTCTTTAGATTTCACATATAATGAAATCAGATTGCATCTGTCTCTCTATCTGTGACATATGCCACTCAGCACAATATCCTCAGGTCCATCCATTTCCATCCATGGCCAAGCAATATTCCATCGTATATATGTACCACCTATTCTTTATCCATTCATCCATTGACAGACACACAGGCTGCCTCCACATCTTGGTCACTGTAAACAATGCTGCAATAAACATGGATGCACACATCCCCTCCAAGTAGCATTTTGGGTTTCTTGGGTAAATATCCAGAAGTGGAATAACTGGCTCCTTCTTTGTCTCTTTTTATAGTCTTTTTTTTCAATTCTATTTTGTCTGTTGTAAGTATTGCTACCTCAGTTTGTTTGTTTGTTTGTTTCCATTTTCATGAAATATCTTTTCCCATCCCTTTACCTTCAGTCTGTGTGTGTCTTTTTATCTGAAGTGAGTCTCTTGTAGGCAGCATATGTAAGGGTCTTATTTTCTTATCCATTCACTCACGCTGTTTTTTGATTGGAGCATTTAATCCATTTACACTTAAAGTAATTGTTGATAGAGATGTAGTTATTGCCACTTTATTATTCCTATTTTAGATCTTCTTTGTTTTCTTTTTCTTAAAGGAGTCCCTCTAACATTTCTTGTAATACTGGTTTGGTGGCGATGAATTCTTTTAGCTTTTTCTTGTCTGGGAAACTCTTTATCTTAGATTCTAAATGATAGCTTTGCTAAGTAGAGTAATCTTGCTTGTAGGTCCTTGCTTTTCATTACTTTGAATATTTCCTGCTAATCCCTTCTGGCCTCCAAAGTTTCTGTTGAGAAATCAGCTGACAGTCTTATGGGAACTCCCTTGTAGGTAACTAATTGCTTTTCTTTTACTGCTTTTAAGATTCTCTCTTTGTATTAAAACTTTGACATTTTAATTATGATGTGTCTTGGTGTGGGCCTCTGTGGGTTCACCTTGCTTGGGACTCTGCACTTCCTGGGCTTGTATATCTACTTCCTTCTCCAGGTTAGGGAAGTTTTTCACCATTATTTCTTTAAATAGGTTTTCAATTCCTTGCTCTTTCTTTTCTACTTCTAGTACCCCTATAATTTGAATGTTGGTATGCTTGATGTTGTCCTAGATGTCCCTTAAACTCCCCTCAATTTTTTGTATTCTTTTAAAATTTTTGCTGTTCTGATTCGGTGTTCTCTGCTACTTTATCTTCTAAATCACTGATTCAGTCCTCTGCTTCATCTAATCTACTGTTGATTCCCTCCAATGAAGTCTTCATTTCAATTATTGCATTCTTTATTCCTGACTGGTTCTTTCTTATGTTTTCTACCTCCATTTTTATGTTTGCTATCTCTTTGTTGAAGTTTTCACTGAGATCATTGAGTATCCTTACGAACTCTGCATCTGGTAGATTGCTTGTCTCCATTGTGTTTAATTTTTTTATTAAAGTTTTGTTCTGTTCTTTCATTTGGAACCTGTTTCTTTTTCTCCTCATTTGAACTGCCTCCCTGTGTTTGTTTTTATGTATTAGGTAGAGCTGCTATGTCTCCCAGTCTTGGTAGAGTAACCTTATGTATTAAGTGTTCTGTGGGGTCCAACGGCTCAGTCCTCCTGGTCACTTGAGTCAGATGCACCAGGTATGCTGCTTGTGTGGGTTGTGTGTGCCCTCCAGTAGCAGTTGAGCTTTGGGTGTTGTTTGTATGTCAGTGGGAGAAACTGACCCTCTGACTGATTGGTTGTGAGGACTGATTGATAGTGGAGGAGCTGTTATACAGGGGCTACCCTATAAGGCAGGATTCATTTTAACTGGTCTCTGGTGCCTGCCGAGTTTGCCCTTTGGGTGTGTCATTTGTGGAGGTGATTGAGTGGTGCTCTGGTGTAGTTTGAAGCTGGCCACCAGTTGTGTTGGTTCTGGAGACTCTTGGGAGGGGCTCTGGTGCAGGTCAAGATCAGCTGCTGCCTGTGACCTGTCTGGGGCCACTTGGTATGAGCTACAAAGTGATCTGTTGATGATTCCTACTTGTGCTGGGCTTGGAAGTGTCTGGGAGGGGCTAAGCTGTAAACCACATCCAACTGCCACTAGTACTGGGCTTGGGGCTGCTTAGCAAGAGGTACAGGGCATGCCAAGGCCAGATACTGCTTGTTTGGGGTTTGTGAATATGTGAGAAATTTAGGATAGTCTGAAGCATGAGCCAACAGGCTGTTTGTTTGGAAAAGCCACTGGAATCAGCCTGAGTGGGCCTGCAAGTTGGATGAAGCAGGATCTCAGAGAATCACCAGGGCAGGGCGAACAATGTTAGCCAGGTTGATGGAGATTCAGATATAGCACCCACCTGTTTGTGCAGGCTGAGTAACAGGAGCGCTCAACAAAGGAACAATGGCTTCTGCTAACACTTCTGTCTTGGAGAAAGCTACCCCTCTAGCTCTTGCCCTGAGCCAGACAATTCAGTTCTTCCCTATATGTCCCTGGTGCCATTTGAGCTGCTGCCCCAGCACTAGAGCTCAGAGTGAGTGTGTCTATCAGCGAGTAAATTCATGTGCAGGCCCTTTAAGAGGGACACCTGGGACTCCAGCCCTCTGTCCCACTCAGCCACAATCTATGCTGGTTTTCACAGCCAGAACCTATGGGGACTTTTCTTCCTGGCACTGTAACCCTGAGCTGGGGAGCCTGGCTTGGGGCTGGGACTCCTCACTCCTCAGGGGGAACCTCTGCAGCTGAGATGTCCCTTCTGAATTCTAACTGCCACAAGTGGATGTGGGATTAGTTCATTCTATGTCTCTGTCCCTCCTACAAGTCTCGAGGTGCCTTCTTCAGTATATCTTTAGTTTTAGGCCTTCTGTTCAGCTGAACTTCAGGTGGTTCTGAATGATGGTTGTTCTATAGTTTAGTACTAATTTTTTTGTGGTCTTGGAGGAGGTGAGCACAGAATTTACCTACTCTGCCACATTGACTGGAAGCCTAACTGTGGTAATTTGAGTGTGTTATTTGAAAAAACCTCAACAATTACATTCCTTGATCTGTAGATCAAAGTCAACCTAGAGAAAGAAGCCTGAGGTATTTTCCCTAGAGTCCAAGCGAAATCATGGATCTATGAAGCAATGTGGTATTTATGAGAAACTGCAAAGGATTTAGTGTTTTTAGGCCATAAAATTCAAGTCAGAGGAAAGTGAGAGATGAAGTTGGAGAGGTCAGAGGGGCAAGCTCTTTGAGGCAAAGTATGAAATGTGAAAGAGCTTGGAAAATATCTTATAGCTGAGGGAGCCATTAAAGTGTTTTTAAGAAAGGGAATGATATGGTTAGATTTTCTTTTAGATAGATCATGCTGGTAGTTTTGTGGAAGATCATTTGAGGGCAACAAGGTTGAATAAAGGGAGGTAGACATGGAGACATAAGTAGACTGGCTTCTGCTTAGCAGGGCTTTGAATAACAGAGAAGCAGTAGGAATTGAGAGGAAGGTATGGTGTTCAATAAAATTTTAATTGACTAAATCAGAAATACTTGGCTAATGTAGAGAATAAAATAATCAGTCTGAGATTATTCTTAAGTTTCTAGTTTGGGTGTCTCATGGGATTGTGGTGATTCCAATGTAGAAAGAGAACAGGAGAAAAAGATGAATTCAGGAATAATAAATGTTACTTTAGATATGCTGTTTATGATGTCTAAGGACAACCAGGAAGAGTTGTTTAGGAAGCAGTTATATGTCTGAATCTGAAATTCAGGGGAGAAATCAAGCTAGAGCTAGAGAACATATCCACTTTTATGTGGTAGTTGGAGTCAAAAGGATAGAAGAGGTTATATGAGGGTAGAAGAGGAATAGCATTTAGAAGGTGGAGAAACACCACTGAAAGGGCAGACAGAGGAAGAGAAGTCCATGTCAAAGGAGAGAAAGGATAGTCAGAGTAGTATGCTGAACATCAGGAGATGATGGTAGATTTGATGTCAAGAGAGGAGAGTCTTATTAATGAGGGAGTAATTATCAACAGAATTCAGTGTAGTAGTGAAACACCAAAAGATGACTACTGAAACAAGGGCAGTATCAATAGAAAAGGGTTTAGAAGATGTTGCAGTGGAGCTGTGAATGGCAATAAATGGATAATGTTTTTTTGAAATATAACTTGGCAGGAGAAGAGAGGATGGGCTATAGCTGAGGGAGATATGGGGTCAAGGTTGATATGGAATCAAGGGAGTATTTTGTTTTTTGTTTTTTCAAATGATGGAAGCAGCTGGAAGATGTTTATAGGCTGAAGAAGAGACAGTAGGGAGAAAGGAGGTTCACTTCAGGTATAAGTGAGAGAGTTCAACTGATTAAATGAAGCTCCAGAGGAGGAAGATGAGTCTTAAAGAAAAACTCACCTTGTTTACTGAAACAAGAGGAAAAATGTCAATGTGTGTGTCTGTAGACGCACTTGTAGGTTGTGGTGGCCACAGTGGGGTAGAAAGCTGGAGGATAACATCATACCTATGGATTCAATATTCCCAATGAGAAAGGAGGAGAAGTCAACTGCTGTGAGTGAGAGACACAGGACTGAGCCTCTGAGTAGACTGGAGAAGGTCTGGAATTAGCAGTTACTTCCAGGAGTGGAAGACAGAACTGATTATAAGCAGATATCAGAGTCAGAGAGCACAGACATTCATAGAACATGAATGCATCGTGATGCCCTTCTGCAAGGTTATATGATTTTATTTTTCAGGCACTACTCAGCTTGCCTATAATTAAGCTTATAGTATATTAAAACTGCACTCAAGTTTTTCACGTGTGGTCATTCAAATATGCACTTTTCTCGGTGGGTTCATTTTGAATGCAATTTTGAAATGAGAATCTGGAGGGCTTCAACAACGGAGATGGTGGCACTTGGGGTGGGCATTGTGGAGAGATTCTTAATCCTATATCATATTTTGCTTGCTTTTTCAGTTCATGCCACATTCTGTTGTGGAGCATATATATTTGGTTTTTAAATAAAACAATTTCAAATTTGGGGGGATAATTTGAAGAATTGATTGTCACTTCTTGGGGCACCATGGTTTATCCAAGGACCAAAATCATTGCTTCAGCTAGTACCACTTGCTTCCTGACAGAAAACGTATTCAAGCATTAGCTCAGGCATAAATGCCTAAAACAGTGGATTTACAGTATTTAACACTTGGGCCCAACAGATTTGCTGGCTGCATCATCCGCATTATCTGTGTTAACTCCTAAAGACAGATAAGTAGTTTTGTGTAAAATAAAGGCTTAGCTGAAGCTCTGTTCTCAGGTCCAACTGAATGCCAAATTTCTTTGAGTTTGAAAATGCTAGCAGAAATCTTTTCTTGTAAAATTTATCACTTTTATTCTCTTTTTGCTCTTCCGACCTGTGAAGAAACGTCAAAACAGCTGTAGAGGAGTTGTGTCAGAGGCAGTAATAGTTCTTTTAACAGCAGAGAATAGAAAGATCTCAAAAGTGAAGCTTATTGTCAGGAGACTTGCACCTGCCCTGGCCAACTTCCAAGTGCGAGTTAGTTTGGAGTTGACTTGGGTTAGGCAACATTTAATTTCTGAAGTGGAGATTTGAACCAAATTGTTAACCTCTCAAAGTGTAGCCACCCAGGGGTGATGATGGTGTTTAAAAAAATTAAATAAAAATGCCTGTTTCTTGATACTAATCATAATAATACAATATGTATTATTCTGAAATTTCCTGTTTTTAAGCCTTTGTCTTAAAACACTACTCAAAATTTTCATGTGTGGCTATTTGGAAATGAAATTCTTTCTTTGGCGTTATTGTGTAATGAAGTTTTCATAGTTGCATATATTACTTTTAGATATTCAGTTAGTTTGATTAGAAAACATTTACCAAATAACTGGCTCCTAGATTTCAATTAGCAGAATATTTATCTACATTAGCCTTGAAAATGTAGTAGCCAAACTATATCGATTATCAGACTGTAAGGAATTATCTATGACACAAAGGCCAAGCCAAAACAGACAAGTGGCTGTCATATAAACATTTATGAGCCAATGGAATGACAGTTCTCATTTGAAAGCAAAGAGTATAAATTTGGCCCAAACCACAGTGGGTGTGAAAATTGCAAGGTAAAATAAAACAGATGAGGCCATTTAAGTTTGAAATGGAGGAACAGATCACTGGCAACAGCTATTTACTTTCACAGTCACTAAAATAGGGTGTTTTGTTGTGAAAACTATCAATACAGGGTGATGGATACCCTGCTTAAAGTGCCAATATGATGCCATTCTGAACTGCAAAACGATTTCATTACAAGTGTATGGGGAACCTTTAAACATGACATTATGATGCGACTATAATGTAAGATAACAATGGAAAAACAATTTCAGAGTAAGTGTAAGGAGACTATAACCATGCAGTTAGAAGGCCACTGGAATGTGAGATTATAATAGCTCAACATTAAAATGGCGAAAGGATATGGTCAATTGCTTCTTTTTTTAACTGGGAATAACTTAGACAACATTTACACTCATGAATAGTACAGTCATAGGATGTATTTTAGGGAGGAGGGAAACCCAGCACCAGTATATCCAGTCTTTATCCCCACTCTGAAGTGTATTCCCATTTTTTTCCCTTTCCTGCGATTAAGTTGGAGATGGTTTTTGTCTGACCTTATCATTCTCCTTCAACCATACCACTTTGAGGCTCTGTTGCAAGTCCATAAACATTTTCTTTCTTACTCATGTCTAGCCTTATGACTTGGCTGCATTAGACACCTATGGGGTATAATTTGAGTTCAACTAGGATGGTTTTTCACTGCCTTTCTTACCTCCCTGGCCTCCAGTTATGACTGAACCTTAGCTGAAATCTCACAGTTAGAAATTTGTTCCCTTGGGTCTAAAAGAAATTTTCATTTTCAAAATCATCTAATAAATTAAAGTTGAAGAAAAATTTATGAATTTATAAAATGTAAGTACCCGTTCGAGTGGTAACATATTAAACTTGAGCAGTTTAGCCAGACAGGCCTGAGTTCATAACCTGGCTCTTCCAGTGGGTTGTGAGTCATGTGTAAATCTGGGCAGGTGCTTACTTTTTCTAAGTCTTAAATTTCCTCATCAATAAATTGGGGCTAATAACAGTACTTAATTCCTAGGGTAATTGTCAGGTGAAATCAATATTGTGTGTGAAATGTCTTCACAGTGCTTGGCTAATATGAGAGATTCTATACATAATCTCGCCATACAGATATAGTAAAGGATAAAGGAATGGGTCAAGCTCCTGAAGACAGAAGCAAAGGAGAGAGAATGGGGCTTAGTAATACTGTGTGACAGAGGGTTTCTTTTTAATTTTACTTACATTTTTTTGAGCCACTTTAATTAAATTCTGATCAGATAGTCTCTTAGTCTTTTTTTAATTATTATTTTTTATTGTGAAATACACATTTTTTAGAATCAACTTCAGCTGTACAACACAGTGCAATAGTTATCCTTTTAACCCTCGAGGTGACAACCCCCCTTCCCCAATCCGCCCCCCCACTTCCTCCCAATATCATACATATTTATTAAAATTCCCTTGACTCCACTCCCACACTATACTCCACGTCCCATGAGTATATATATATA
>NW_017732529.1:0-14716 GCF_001890085.2 Hipposideros armiger | reverse complement strand
TTCCTGATTTCTTCTTCTGATAGTTTATTATTGGTGTATACAAATGCAACTGATTTCTGAATGTTAATTTTGTATCCTGCTACCCTACTAAATTCATTTATCAGTGTTAACAGTTTTTTTGGTGGAGTCTTTGGGATTCTCTATATATAGTATCATTTCATCTGCATATAATGACAAGTTTACTTCATCCTGTCCAATTTGGATGCCTTTTACTTCATTTTCTTGTCTGATTGCTGTGGCCAGAACTTTCAGAACTATGTTGAATAGAAGTGGTGAAAGTGGGCAGTCTTGTCTTGTTCCTGATTTTAAGGGGAAAGCTTTTAGCCTTTCCCCATTGAATATGATGTTTGCTGTGGGCTTATCATATATGGCCTTTATTATGTTGAGTTATGATCCCACTATCCCACTTTGCTAAGAGTTTTTATCATAAATGGTTGCTGGATTTTGTCAAATGCTTTCTCTGCATCTATTGATATGATCATATGAATTTTATTTTTCATTTTGTTAATGTGATTATTACATAATTGATTTGCAGATATTGAACCAAGCTTGCATACTAGGAATGAATCCCACTTGATTGTGGTGTATGCTCTTTTTAATGTGATGCTGAATTTGGTTTGCTAGTGTTTTGTTGAGGATTTTTGCATCTATGTTCATTAGGGATATTGGCCTGTAGGTTTCTTTTTTTGTAATATCTTTGTCTGATTTTGGGATCAGAGTAATAGTGGCCTCACAAAATGTCCTTGGGAGCCTTCCCTCCTTTTGTATTTTTTGGAATAGTTTGAGGAGAATAGGTATTAATTCTTTCTTGAATGTTTTGTAAAATTCGCCTGTGAAGCCATCTGGTCCAGGACTTCTGTTTGTTGGAATCTTGTTGATTACTGACTCAATTTGTTTGGTAGTAATCAGTCTGTTCAGAGTTTCTGTTTCTTCTTGGTTCAGACTTGGTAGATTAGTCTCTTAGTCTTGATTATCTAAGGCATGCTTGAGTTTTCATATCTCCTCCTGCTATTCTGCATTTTGGAGCTATTGTGTTTGTCCATGATTACCCCCTCACTTACACTACTCTTTCTAGGGTGGTGGGAAATTCTGTCTTTAAGAGATGAGTTGTGGCCATTGTCTGAGCTGTCACTAGGCCTCTTTGCTTTAAGCTTGTAGCTTGCATGGTGCTACCTTAAATAAAGTTATCTCATCTTGAATCACAACCTGGGGCTATAATTTCCTAGCTGCTGAGATTGTACAAAAGTGTGTAAGCAGAAGTTTGGTCGTGCCCTTGAACCTCTGAGTTTTTAATCTGTTCATCTATATCATACTTAAATGACCAATTCACTAATAAGATAAATATGATTTTGTAAGCATAGAATAAAAGCTTTTCTCTCCAGATTTTTATTTCTGTTGAGGATCTTGATTTTAACTGTGGTATTAGTTTTTGTCAAAAGCCCTTGACATTAACAAACCATTCTCATGGAGGAGTTCCCTGACTCTAAAAATATGTTCTTGGATTACTCAGGTTTAATGGCCACATTCACCATATCATCGGCTTATTTCCTTAAACGTCCTTCCATAAGGATGATGATGAAGTCCATCAAAAGAATAACTGACTAAACTTGAACTCCTTTAGTGAAAAGCCTATGCTGAACATCCATTTATGGTCCCAGACTCTAGCAGTGCCAGATATTAAAGATGATTAATAAGTAATTTTTGGAATAAATTTTATGTAGACTACAAACCAAGCCAAATGATTCAAAGTTTGGAGTTGGTATTGGGGAAGAAATATATTTGTTAAGTATCTACTGTATGCTAGACATTATATGCCTTACTTAGTTTACTTCATCTTTGAAACAACTCTGAGATATAGGCATTGACATTCATATTTTATAAAGAACAGAGGCTAAGAGAGATTGAGAGCCTTGTCTGAAGTCACATACATGGAAGTGCTAGGATTTGAACATAACTGCCTGGTTACAAATCCTTTGCTATTTCCACTCTCTCACATTGATTCCCCCTGTGTGAATTTAATTACAATCCAACAGAGGAAAAGAGACAAGAACATAAAGGACTGATAGCAAGGTAATCTGTGATAAGTATCATATGAGTAGAGTGAAACATACCAAAGGGTTTGAAGGAGGAAACGATCACTTTCACCTGAGGTTCTGTCTTCATCACAGCATTTATCTCTTTTCTTTTTCCACCTACTCTTTTGGGAATGCTGGTTTCCCCAAGAGGCAGGCATGCCTTCTTGCTCTACAAGCAATGGTCACCACTGACTTTATAACTTGCTTAAGACAATAATTGTTGCCTAAAAGAAATCCTGGTCCCTAGGCCACTTGGTATGTTCCCAATCCCTTATAACCTCATTTTTCCTTTGGCCAGGGTGATCCTTCTGCTCTCTCTACCAAGTGTTGAAAGTATACTTATTCTTTTTTTTTTTTTTAAAGATTTTTATTGGGGAATTGGGGGGATGGGAACAGTGCTGGGGAATTGGGGGAAGGCGAACAGACAAGTTGCTGTCGTTTTTGTTCTTCAATCTAGTTGTTGAGGACGTTGCTTCACTGGCCCAAGTTGGTACCATCATTGCGCTCTTCCCGGGCGAGGCAGATCAGTTGCCGGCTTCTGGAATGCCGCTCACTGAGGCTGCTGGCCGCTCACGCTGGCTGCTGGCCGCTCACGCTGGCTGCTGGCTACATATGGTAGCTTATGACAACCCACTGCCACAGGGGCTGCAGCCTACTCTGTTTCATGTGACTCACGGCAGCCCAGCTCCAGGTTGAGCTGTTGTTCAGCATATTAGCTGTAGAGGGCAGTGTCACTGGCCCTCATATGTGGGATCTGAACCGGGGCCCTCTGGCATCCCAAGCCAGTTCTTAACCATCGCGCCACTCAGCCGGCCCAGTATACTTATTCTTTTAAGTGCAGGTCAAATTCACTTTCTGGGAACTCTTCCCCCATCAGAATTGTACCACATCTCCTCTTTTCTATCAGCTCATTGGCCATATGTACATCTATTGGTGCTTGCTACCTACTGTCTAGCATGGTGGAATATCCTAGTGGCAGATAGAGCTGTGTTTTCAATTGAGACTTGGACATTTCTGGGCACAACTGCCAAACTAGTGAGGTGGACTTCTTAGGAGTCCATTTATCTGAGGGATGAAGAAGTCTCTTTGGGGGACAGAGATAAGGTTGGGGTAAAAATAAAGAATCAGAAACACATGCTTTGTTAAAAACAGTTATTATCTTTGTGATAGGAGGATGGATTACCTTTATGAGTCCAGCCTTCTTCCTGTCTGAGGCAGAAGGTGGGGGGATGTGGAAAAAGCTTTCACTAAAATGTTTGAAAGCTGTTTTGATAGAAATTCTTTGTGAGATTTTTGGGGCAAGAAAGTAGCATTGCTTCAGATTGATGTACAGAGTAATACTGTGTGAACATGTATAATACAGCAAATGCATTGGAACTATGGAAATCACAGTCTGGTTTTGGGTCACCACAGGATTCAGCAGAGAATCTTTGTATCTGAAGTCTATGGTTTCCTGGGGGAGGGTATAAGTTGTGGGGCAAGAAGACCACAATTTCATATGCGTATGATATTTTGTTGATTAACAAAATCATGTCTCCTTAATGGATGAACTATTTTCTTTCAAATGTCTTGTAGAGACTGTTACGATAAATAAATATAAATTTACTGAAAGGATTACTGAATTCATAGTAGCTTGTGTCATTATATATATTTTCAATTAACAGACTCTAAAAACGTGGCTATTTTAATAATGTGGGTAAATATGAAGCTTTTTAGTGTTAGGAGAGGTTTCCATACTCAATGAGGTTGTGAATGGACAGGGGTGGGGTGAGTGACATCTGGTGGTGGCAACTCACACTAGATGAGGACACTTCATGAGGACTGGTACTGGCTCTTCTTTACTACTCAACACACAAACATTGGCACCCAGCGTTTAGCAAGTCAATATTGAATCAATGAGTAAGTGAATGAATGAATAAAGTTTGGGTGACTAATGCATACCCTTCTACCACTGCATTCTGACATGTTACATAGAACTCCAGGTATCTAGTTTCCATAAAAACAAGAAAAAAGTGAAAGAAGAGAAAAATCTATCAGTTTTTAGTTAGTTGGTACATAAAGACTATCCTAATTTACATTTTTCAGTGATACAGTCATGTGGATCAGCCCACATACTTGTGTAAAAACTTGTTCCCACCCAATGAGTCAGCTGAGATGGCAAAACATTTCATTTAGTGCACTTCATTTGTGACTGTCACTATAAAAACCTGACATAATATGTTAGTTGCAAGAACAAGATGACCCATGTTATTTGAATTTTTCTTTCAGTGATTTAAAAATGTGAATTTTAAAGGATTTTGAATGAAAATGGAAAAACTCTTTGGTGAAATCTTCAAAGGGAGTAAATCATGTACTTGGGATAATTTTAACCATTTTCCAAGAAGAGGTGTCAGCTTTGGTTGTGACATGAGCCAGGTCTCCTATTCGGGTTTCTTATATGGGCCAGAGATTTTGCTCCAAACTCCATAGGTAAGATCAATATAGGCATTTTTCCCCCCATTTCCCTTCTTCTTCATTTCTGGGACTGTCAACTCTTAGAAAATCTAGGCAGGTCCTAATTTATAAACAGTTAATTGACAATCATGCCATTGAAAGCTTCCTGGGAGGGATAATAAGAGGAAATGGAATTATGAAATTTAGAGAATCCCAAATTGTTCAAGCTGAAAGGGAGCTCAGAGAGCATCACAGTCTAACTTGTGCATTTTATTAAAGTATAATAACCCCAAATGTGAAGTGATTGGTACAAGATCACACATCTAGTTAGCTCTAGAGTTAGACCACCAAGACTTTTCCTGCCTTAAAATCTCTACTTGGCTGTGGTCTCCATTACAAAGAACAACAGCAACAACAACTTATCTAGGTTTCAGCTCTGATGTCACCTCGTCCAACATTGAATGAGCTAATGACTGTACACATGTTCTAATGTGCCCCTCTACAGCCTCTTCCAACCCACCCCAGGGAGTTGATCGTAAGGGACAACATCAGTAAGCTCATTGCCCTGTGGCCTCTGGTTGGGTTTAGCCAATGGGAGACTTAGCAGGGTATTGGCATGCAGGAGGAGGGTGAGGTAAGTGCATTTATTACCATGATGGCCTAGACTACAAGCCATTGGTGCAGTGTTCACTACCAAATGCCACAGTTCCTGCTGGGAGACCCTCCTTCTGTCACTTTCTCTTTGGGTTCTGGTAACTTTGTCCACTCAGGCCTAAGGATAGTATTGGCACCCCATGTTTTAGTAATCCTAAGGTACTTCACTGTCCTTTATTTGCTTACCTTAATGCTACCCACACCTTTAAATTGCACCTTTATGAAATTTTCCTCAATTATCCCATTGAATATAAAATCAATTTCCTGCTTGAACCCCGATTACTATACCCCATCTTTCATCACCTTATTTTTTTCCTTCAGAGTACAAATTACAGGCTATATTCAACTTTTAAAAAATTTACTCATTTATTATCTGGCTTTCCCGATCAAGATGTGTTTTCATGGTTTGGCACAGTACATGACACATAGTAGGTACTCAATAAATGTTTGTCGAATAAATGGATGCAGGCATACAAACTTCTGGTTCAAAATTCTTTCTACACATCACAATGAGAACAGCTCAAAGAGCTTTAAGAGATGACTCTACTTAAAAGGAAATTTTAATTTATTTCAACTAAATGTGGATTCCATAGGCATTTGTGGCTGGTAGCTGTTATTTAATATATTGTTTTTCTGGTAAAATGTATTTCTGATCAATCCGTTATTTCCCAGTAGATTGTATTTCATGAAGGCAGGGACACGGTGTATTTCGTCCATGGTTTATGCTCAAGGCTTTGCACACTGACTGGTAAGTTTTTCCTTGTGCTGAATACTAATAAACACTGGTGACCTGGAGATGCATAAGGCATGGTCTCTACCCTTAATGGGCCCATAGTCTCACTAAAAAAACTGACATACAAACAAAATCACCAAGTAAGGCAATAGGTGATATATTGGAGGCTGTGGGAAAGTGTTTTAGGATCACAGAAAAAGGAGAAAGGCCAGGGAGCTCTTGATAGATGATCTAGTTGAAGAAGAGGGGGCCTTCTAGGAATTTCTCTGAAACTGCCTATTCAGAGGCAGTAGTTAAATACAGGTTCTAAAGTGAATTTTTGCAATCCAATCTATTTAGATGCTGGTTATTTCAAGTACATATAAAGTTTTCCTACTTCTTGATGCTGGTTTCATATTTTCCTTCTTTTATCCTTTCATTTTCTTCAGAAAAAAAGTGAAAGAAGTAAAGGTCATTTTTGAATCTGGGTTTTCTGAGTGTCAAACATGTTCAAAACATAAGAAAATCTGTTCAAAAGGTGATAAAATCTGGTTATTAAAGAGTACTTTTTTGGAGCATCATGAAACTTATCTGACATTGACTATAGGGGAAAAAAATTAGAAGGAAAAAAAAATAGAAAGGAAGAAGGAAAGAAAAACTTATTGTATTCCCCACCAGAGGGAGACAATTTTTTTCCTTTTGCTTTTCAAAACTTAAATTCTGATTAACATAGATTTGAAGTGTACTATACAAGGTTTACTAGAGATGATTAATACCCCGGGGGAAAAGAACAAACTTACTATCTAATTTGTTTACTTTTGTCTTTTAATATCAAATTATTTTTGAGATCTAAGTTCTGTTCTGCCAGCACAATAAATGCTACTTAACAAGTATGGGACTTTAAGCACTACTTGTTATTTCAATGTTGACTGTATCTCTAATTATATTAGTATGGATTCAGATAGGACACTGATAATATAACAACATGGAATAATTTAACATAATTATTTCCTGTAGTAAGACATTTACAAATCCACCTTAAACTAATAAAGACAAGAGGCATGGTGGTGGTGGAGAAGGAGAAACTGGTAACACATTATTTTTCTGTTGCCAGGACTGTAGATGTTGGAATAAGTAGAAACTGTGTAAGTCAATTTTCAATATGCTGCAACTTTAAAAATTTTTAAAAAGAAATTGACTTACATTATTTGCTAATTTAGGAAAAATGATATATGAGCAATAACTCTTATCTATGGCATATCTGTGCTTAAGATAATTAAACATTTTATCAAAAATACAGAAAATTGTCTAGAGATTTATAGTGTAAGTTCTACTGTACTTCTAAAAAGTCCAATTTCATGCCCAATTTAGTAGATAGAGTGTTAGATTTACATGTCCAGTGTAATTACTTGGACATTTCATTCTTCTCAATGATTCTTTTTAGAAGCCAGTTCAGATCTGACCTTGTGTAACTGTTTTTTAAATTACTTCAAAACATTTTACAAATCCAATTAATGCACAGTCAAATCTTCTCACCTCACCTCATTTGACACAGGAGTTGCTGAAGTAGCCTTACTGCTTATTGTGATTCTTATTTGCTTACTTTTTGTCATTTTCAGAGTGTGTACAGCTAAAATAATAGAATAATTCACAGAAGCTCACATTTAAATGTGGAATAATGTGGAGGCATCAGGTGAAATATTTGTCTGGTTAGAAGCATGAGCTTTTCATCATAATTCAGTGAAGGTAAATGGATGCTTTGGAAAAGCACAGTGTCACTTAAGTTTCACTTGCCTCAGGTATCATTTAATCAGCAAGCATAATAATTCTGCTTTTCTATTTGTCAAGGTCTCAATATTTTTTCAATATGAGGTCTGCTCCAGTGTACTTTACACGACACTTTATAATTAGTGATACTTGAGAATTTGGCAGTTTTAAAAATTCATACAACATTCTTAGTTACAATTTATAAATGATTTTAAAGTATAATTAACATTCATCTTTACTAGTTATATGCAAACAAATATGCAAATTTAGAAATAAATATGCAAACATATAAAATGTTTTTGAATTAAATAGTCCTTAACATTTTTAATGAAATCAATATTTTATTCATATTTTGCACACAATTTTGAGTACTTACTGATTCGAGGGGGTCTACAGCATATAGGCTTTTGCATATTGCAACTCTAACTACCAGCAATAGGAGGGAAATGAGAATGAGTTCCTTTTTTTGGTGAAAACTGAAAGGATGATTTAGCAGACAATTCTAATAGGTACTGTTGAGTGGATTTTTGATGCAATTAAAATGGTCTTTTGGCTCCTTGAACTCTTGATCTTACAAAGAACCTCTACTTCCTTAGATGAAACAAAATCTGTTTTGGATCTCAGGAAGGTAAAATTGAAGATGTCAGCAAAAGGGCCCCCAACTTTTTGAGTTGGTGGCTACTAAAGGCTAATAAATTTAGTTGCAAACTGTAGATTTTTAATGTATTAAAGTCTGATAGAAGAAGAACGCAGGCTTCAGTCTGAGATGAACAAAGGATTATTGGGAAAATGCACCTTTGATAGAGAAGTCATTAAACAAGAGTATAAATTCAATAGGTTTACTTATGATTACACGAAATCTCTTCAAGAAGTTAACTGATGCAAAATCTTAGTTCATTCATTCAACAAACACTCATCTTTCAAGGCTCAGCTTCAGCTCCTCCTCTTTAAGGGAGATTTCTCACAACCAGGGTCCTCCTCAAAACCAGGGACTTTCTTCTCTGAATTCATATTCATAGGACAACCAGGCAAAGATTTTTATGTGCTCATTTTTATGGGCAATGTCTACACTCAATGCTATCAGGGGTACAAACAAATATAAGACTTAATCAATTAATACCACCCAGTTTAGTTCTAAAATCTTCTTCCGTTTTTACAGGTATACATGCTTTATTAATTTTTCAATGGCAAATTTTTTGAGGAAAAAGAACATAATTTGTGCAATAGATGGTGAGAAGAATTTATTTTGAGTGGAAGCTTTGATGAATTTGTAGTTGCTCACTGGAATGTTGTGCAAAGGAAGATTCTGAGGTTGTGTTATTAGTAGTATCAACACTGCCATATTTTTGTCATCCGTGCTCAACTTAGAATCTTGTTTTAGTAGTAGCATTTCTTTTATTAGAGAATGAGAGCTTTATGATTCATTTAACTTCCCCTTTTAGTTGCTAAAAACTCAGGGGAAACTTTTGATATAATTTTTCCTTTTTTATTACTTGATTTTTAAATTTTATTTTGTGGACTATGTTACTGTACTGTAATTTGTTTTAAATAGCCAAATGCTTTAAATCTTTTTATTTTTTGAAAGAAACAGATACTTTCATATACTTCTTTATATACACTTTATGGAGCCTGGCATAGGCCTGGGGACCTAAGGAGGCATAGAATATATGCTCTTTTATTGCATGGAGAACACGGAACTTGATGTTCCAGGAGTCCTATATGATAAGTATATAATGATGCATGGATGAGTAAGCGAAATAATGAGTTCAGAGGGAATGCAAACCATGAGAAAGATCATGACAGGCTGTGATTTACCAAGGAAAGCATTAGACTGGAGATGAACCTTGGCTATGCCTTAAAAAAGGCATAGACTAAAGGATTAGAATAGGAGGACATGGCTTGGAGGAGAATAAAGGTTTAGTAAGAAAAAATTTAAATGACAGGAGTCATAATACAATAATATTTTACTCTTCTACATGGATGGACCTATTTGCTTGGGTGAAATATAAGATTTCAGAGAGTAAGAATTTAATTTTTTTAAATTCAATTAGTACACTAGTGTAGTCTTCCACACAGTATTTCCAGGTTCTTTAGAAGTTGGTTGACAAGGAAGCTGATTTTGTTACCTACATTTATTTTAAATTCAAAAAATAAAAGGTGCAGGATGTGGTGGTTTGAACTTGCTTATTTAGGGTAAAATAATTCATTTAGCTGCATCACAAATTAATCTTCCTTCATAGAATCAGAATAAGCAATCGAAATTCTGTTTTGCTACAAGCTGCTCCACAATGTTTGTGGGGTGGTTTTGTTTATTTGCTGCTTTATGGTAGTCTTAGGTAAACAACATATAGCTATATTGATGTGCATCTGGGTAGGCTACAACATTTTTATTATGCAACTTAAACATGAAAAAGCCAGATTTGCGGCACTTAGCAAAATAGCTAAGTCTCATTCAGTGTAACACAAACCCCTACCACCTTCTTGTCAAGTAACCTTGTTCTTTAAAGACCATCCATGAACAATCAGTCACTTCTATGTGCCTTTCATTCTTCCCTTATGCTTCGATTTTTTTTTTCTCAACGTTTTGTTTCTCTGGGCTGAATTTCATTTTAGTTGATTGCCCAATTCACTTTTCATTCAGTCATAATTGTTTTTTGAATTGTCTCAAATTCTCAAATGGATTATGACAATTTGAAAATTAACAATGGCTCCTTAATTGCATGGGGCTGTGTGATCCACAAAACCCTGTTGGCGGATGTCTCCCCACCCCCCCACCTGTAATTTTTCTTAAGCCAAGTGTGAAAAGGTAGAAACACATACGCACAAGCAGAATATGCATATGGTTGTGATTTACAAAAATGCTTTATTTCCCAATATTTGAAAATCAACCACAGATACCTGCAAAACTATTTTAACACATGAATTAATTTAAAAAATTCAATCAGATTTTCTTTCTTTCAAACTCAGTTTCCTTCTCTGTGGAAGTAGGAACATATGCAAGCAGGACAACATTTTCTGCATGTATATGGAAATTAAAATTCAGGAAAATATCATTATCCTTTAATTATCTGACTTCAGCTGGGCTCTCAATGCAGCTTGGCAATCCTCTTATTTGTCCCTGGTTGGCTTCCTCTAGAAATCCTCTTGAGGGAGTTGTTCCAAAGCTTTAAACTTGTGTCATTCTTCTCACTCCCACCCCCTCATTTTGAGCCATTAGCCTTGTTTCATAACTTACAGAGAATATAGCAGTTTCTGAGCAGTCTCCTTGGAATTTCCTTGCTTCTTCCCGTAGGCTGACCTATAGAAGCACACACATTTTAACCTCTTTCTTCCTCGGTCTTGAAGGAAGAGTTTTCCCTGCATTCTATTGTACTATTAACCTTTTGGGTGCATTAGAGTCTATCTTTTCTAGATGTCAAACTCCTTTTTTCCCCCTCTCCTGTCGTTCCCTCTCTTCAGCCTATGGTCATGATCATGACTGGTCTTCACCAGCTGCTACCACTTTAACCTCTCCACCTCCATTCTTGTCTTTTTCACACTTGGCCCTTTATGTGTAGCCAACTCTCTTTTCCACCCACAACTGCCCTCCCCATTCACTGCACTGGGGGTTAGGAAAAGGAGGTCATACCCATTCCAGGCAATCACCTGGGAGCTCTTGTCCACTTACTCTTCCTTCCTACCTCATCATCCCTATTCTCCATTCCCTTGTTCTTAAACCTGTCTTTAGATAGATGTTTCTGGGTCAGCAATTTTTGTGTTTCTCTGGTTGTAGCTTTCACCTACCTCCTGGGTCCTAATCTAACCTGGTGGGCCAAAGTTTGGGCCAGGGAAGGAGGTTGAGCATTTTCTTATACTCTGAAGCACCCCGAAAACGCTGTCTCTGCTTCCTCAGATACCACTTATTTCTCATCCCATTGAATCACCTGGTCTAGAATAGATCTTATAGCCCATTTTCAATTTTCATCATTTTCTCAGTTTTTTAACACTGTTGACTCTTTTGAATTTTTGATGCTTTCCCTCCAGTGGCTTTTAGAATACCAATCAGTATTCATATTTTTACTGAATGCCTACTGCTTTAACTTTTGAGATACAAAGGGGAGTAATACATGGTCTCTGCCCCCAAGGATATTACAGTGTAGGGGAAAACAAAGAAAAGTAAATAGGCAAGTACAAATCAAATCAGGAAATAAAATCTATCCATGGAAGAATGCTCATTTCTGTGTCTGTAGGGCCAAAGAGGACTTTACTTATTCTTGAACTGAGGCTTGGGGGATGACCAGGAGCTACCTAGGAAGGATGGGGCCAAGGGAGAGAATTCTAGGAAGAAGGAACTATATATGCCAAAGTCCAAAGGAGAGAGAGCATGGAAGTTCAGATAACTTGAAGATGTTCAGTGCAATTGGAGCAGAGGGTTTGGTGAGTGTATTGTAAGAAATGGAGCTGGAAAGGGCAGGAAACAGGTCATGGAAGGCCATGTGAGCCATTTCAAAGAGTTTGGAAATTATGTACAGGCAATGAGAAAAGCTCCTGAAGAATATTATACAGAAGAGTGACATGATCAGAGTCACATTTTAGAAATATCACTCTAGTTGCTGAGTAGAAGATGAATAAGGTGATGGTAAGAGTGGCGGCAGGGATATTGGTTAAAAACTGTGGCAGAAATATAGGCCAGATTGAACAATCTGGCTCAATGCAGGGAAGTGGTCATATGAACGGAAAAAAGGTGAAAAGAGGTGATGGGTTTTAGTAATATAAGGAGAAATAATGGAAGAGTCTTGGTAATTGATTGAACTATCCCCTGCAATTATCTTTAGTTCCTTGCTATCCCATCATGGCATTTTACCTATAGAAATTGTAGCATTTCTCATATTTTATTTTACTTTTCTATTACTTGCAGGATCTATTAGTAGGACCCTGTCTGATTAATCTCTATCTCCATTGCTCAGTGTGATGCCTTGTAGATAGCAGATAAGCAATAAGTGCCGGTTGATTGAGTAATTCAAATTCCCTGGGTAATGTTCAATGTTAATTTGTAGCATATATCCAGCCAGATTATCATCACCATACCTACTACCCTCCCATATACAACCATAGAGGTTGGCTTTGTCTATTGAAAGTTAAAAAAAAGTTGCAGCTCAAACTGTTTCTTACATTTAAACTCTTTATGAATATTTCTTTTTAATAATGTGGAGGAAAACACTCTATTGTCCTTTTATTAGCTTTCTATTGCTGTGTAAAAATTGGCACAAACTTAGAAGCATATTCGTATAACAACACAAATGTATTATCTCACAGTATCTGTAGATCAGAATTCCAGGTAGGCTCAACTGGGTTCTATGCCGAAGGCGAAGTTAAGATAGTAGCTGACTTGGACTCTTATGTGGAAGCTCTGGGAAGAGTCTACTTCCAAGCTCATTTGTATTGCTGGCCAAATTCTGTTCCTTGCAGCTGTAGGACTGAGAGCCCACTTTTTTTGCTTGCAGAAAGCCAGGGGCTGCTATTGGCTGCTAAAGGCCATCTGCATTCCTTTTCACACCACCCTTCCATCTTTAAACCAGCAATGCCAGCAATGGTGAGTCAAGGACTTCTTTATTTTTTATTTTTTAAGCTTTGTTGAGGTATTATTTACAAATAGAATTGTAAGATATTTAAAGTGCACAGTGTGATGGTTTGATATATGTATATGTTATCAAGGGATTCCTCCCACTGAATTAACACATTCATCACCTCACTTTTTTTGTGTGAGAACATTTAAATTCTACTCTCAGAGCAAATTTCAGTTATAAAATACAGTGTTATCATCTATCATCACCGTGTTATACATGAACTCCTCATACCTTATTCATTTTATAGCCAGAAAGCTCGTACCCTTCTACCAGCTTCTCCCTATTTTCCGCACCCCCCAGCTCCTTACAACCACTTTCCAATAATCTGTTTCTATGAGCTTGACATTTTTTTTAGATTCCACATGTAAGTGATATCATGCAGTATTTGTTTCTCCCTCTGGTTTATTTCATTTAGCATAACGCGTTCCAGGTTCATCTATGCATATGTTGTTGCAAATGACAAGATTTCTGTCTTTTTTTAAGACTGAATAATATTCATATATATACATATATATCACATTTTCTTTACCTATTCATCTGTTGATGAACATTTATTTATTTTTTGTTAGTTTCAGGTGTACAAAACAACATAGTGATTAGACATTTACACACCTTACGAAGTGATAACCCCAGTGTCTATTACCCACCTGACACTTGTACATAGTTATGAGTATTAGAATATTATTGACTATATTCCCTATGCTGTATTATATAACCCCATGACTATTTATTTTTTTAAATTATAGTTGAAATTCAATATTATTTTATATTAATTTCAGGTGTGCTGCAAGGTAGTTAGACATTTATACAATTTATGAAGTGATTCCCTTGATAAGTCTAGTGTCCATCTGACACTATATATAGTTTTTACAATATTATTGTCTATATTCCCCATACTGTGTTTTACATCACTGTGAATATTTACTTTTTAAAATTATAGTAGACATTCAATATTATTTTATATTAGTTTCAGGTATGCAGTATAGTGATTAGACATTAATACAATTTATGAAGTGATCTCCCTGATAAGTCTAGTATCCATCTGACACCATATATAGTTTTTACAATATTATTGACTATATTCCCCATACTGTACTTTATATCCCTATGACTTTTCTGTAACTACCAGTTTGTACTTCCTAATGCCTTCACCTTTCTCATCCAGCCCCCCGATCCCTTGCTCACCTAGTAACCATCAGTTTATTCTCTGTAATTACGGGTCTGATTCTGTTTTATTTGTTCATTTATTTTGTTCTTTAGATTCCACATATAGGTGAAATCACATGGTATTTATCTTTCTCAGTCTGACTTATTTCACTTAGCATAATACCCTCTAGGCCCACTTATGCTGTTGCAAATGGTAAGATTTCATTCTTTTTTATGGCAGAGTAATATTCCATTGTATATATGTACCACATCTTTTTTATCCAATAGTCTATTGATGGGCATTTCATTTGTCCGCATATCTT
>NW_017732528.1:371821-372736 GCF_001890085.2 Hipposideros armiger | reverse complement strand
TGTATAATACTCAAACAGAGAAATTAATATGAAGGATATAAAGAAGAACTAATGATATACACACAAAAACCACAAACAGGATAGACTATCTTAAATTTCTATTGTTTTTGATAGTTAACATATGGATTTTTTGTAATTATATGTACATTCATAATATGAAGACATGTATTTCTTTGCATCTGTGTAAGGAAAGACTTGCAAGCGAAGTAGTAGCATCAGATACAATTAGTTCTGTATCAGGGATAGAAAGGGTTTACCAGCACTAACAGCCACACATAATAACCAAGTAGGAAAGGAGTCCAGCATTTAATTAACACTAATGATCATGTCCCGTTTCTAAGAGGGCATGACTGTGTGTTTCAGACATTTGATAAATCACTGGAATATCTAGAAGTGGTAACTAAGCAGAAATCATCTCTCATCTTCTGGTGGATAAAAACCTAAGAGCTCTCCATAATAAAGACATAGTAATGAAAGTCCATGAGTTTTTACTAACGTTAATACACTAGGCATATATACCATGCCAATAGGAAAACTGTTATGTATGTAGCACAAGCAATTGGAACTTAAAAAGCAAATCATTTTGTGAGGGGACATAAATATTGCCCAGAATTAAAAGTTAGGCATGAACTTTTAAAGGCACAAGGGCATATAACAAGTAAGGTTTAACTGAAAAAGGAAAGTCCATCCTGATGGTTCAGTATCTTGAGTTTAAATCCTCTGAATATACAGTAAATTACAATGACTAGATAAAAAAATATCTAGTCAACAACGCAGAATAAGCAAATTTAACAAATGGCTTTCTCTTTCTTTTATGTCTGTATGATTACTAAATCCTACGGAAGTACAAAAATAGACTTAGATATTTTTGAAATCCCAGGGAAATATGAAAATTTTGACATCAGCAAAATGTAA
>NW_017732528.1:354344-364833 GCF_001890085.2 Hipposideros armiger | reverse complement strand
TCCCTATTGTTCTAGTTTCACCTGCAAGTTCTGTAATACCCTAATAACCATTCCTCTACAATAGACTTTATATAGTCTTGTGTTTCTATCCTTTAGCACATAGCTATTACTTTCTTTTTTTTTTTAAATCTTCTTGGCATCATTGACTTTCACAGTAACATTATACTTTGTGTACAACTTCCATAAGAGGATTTTATAATGTGTTTCAAATATTATGGATTCAACTTTTTTTTTTACTTTGCATAATTTAAATGCTATTCGTAAACACTGAGCCATGTGGTAAGACTCAGTGACTATATATTTAAATTATAGGATATCTTACTCTTCTTGTAGAGAGACTTTAATAATACATATTCATTGGCACAATGAATGTCTATATCACATTAAAATCAAATTTATGATATTCTATTTTGGTAGTAACAATAATTTAGACAACTATGTCTGAAAGCAGGTCCAAATTACCACATTAAAATATGTCTTGATTTACTTTGAAATTCTAGGCTGCAAAACCAAGATACATTATCTTAGGCATATTTGGAATACTGCAGAGCTGAGAATTAAATAAGTTTATGTCTTCAATCTCATTTTAGTCAGACCCAGTCTTAAATTGTAATTTTCAAAAGACACTAAGGATATAAAGATTATCTGACTATTGCAATTAGAAATCTTTTAACCCAATCAATCACCTGCCAAATATATGTATAGTGAAAACGCACACAATTTTTTTGCAAAATTTTAATTTTGACTGTATAACCTACCTTTGGATCACTTCATCTTTAAAGAATGTTGTTCTTTTTCTGTAAACGGAAACAGTCGTCCCTGCTTATGTAGCTCACATTTGTTGCTAGGATAAAATTCGAAATACCAATTGTACGATGTTTTGTCAATATTGTTTACCATTAACTTTAGATACCAAGTCAGGTCTTTCAATTTTAGTTCTTTCAAAGCTAAAAATATCTAGCCCGTGCACAACCCCTTTTTGTTGTAGGCAGAGGTCAGCTAAGTGCCAGCAGACCTAAAATTTTCTAGAAACCTTATTAAATTATTAAATTCTAAAAAAAACATAAATAATGAACAGTGTTCAATAAAATGAATAGATATTTAATAAATACTCGCCAAATGAATGAATGAATGAATGCATAATATAACTTATTGATAAAGAAATAAGAGATAAATGGCAAGGAGAAATTAGAGATGAAACAAAAAATAGTGATACAGAAAAAAAGATATTATTTCCATTGTGTACTATATTTTCATAAAAAAATATTTAAAGTTTTAAAAATTAATTACAAATATGTTCTATGGAAATTTTCCATGCAAAGCTTATTTCCCTAATTATTATCTATTTCCAATTATATTTTGTTAATTTCTGTAAAAAAAGCTNACTAAAATAAAACAGTGTTACATCATACAAGAGAAAGATAAACATTTCCGCAATATTAATATATATATATATATATATATATATATATATATATACACATAACTAGTTTAGAAGTGCTTTATCACCAAAAGGAATATCTTTAGTGCTTAAATATTTATAGAGATTTATGAAGGTATTTAGTCCTATTTTCTATTCTTTGAAGGACTAGTTTAAAACACAATACTGATAGATGTTCAATAATAAAAAGACATATAATCACAAAATAAATATATTCATAAATATCAAGTGCCTGTCAATACGAATGTCATCTAAAATGTAGAGAACAAGAAAGTATCATTAGAGTGTAAATCAGAAAAATAATTATATAGATGACAGTCCAGCCAGAATAGAACTGGTTCATTTCTTTAGTTTGGCATGTTTGCTAACTTATTTAATCTGATATAAAGATATTCAAATGAATTTATCCTTCTGGTTAGATCAATATAAAATTTACAAAATATTTTTATTTTATCTTAATCACTTGCAAAATTAAAGACAAAATTGAAATATTCTATCCTGTCCACCCAATTCACATCAGTTTCCTCTACATATAGTCCATATAAAGAATGTACTCTAAGGAGGTGAGAGTGGTGCAAGAGGACTTGTAGAATTCTCAACAAATGAAATGCTTTATAATTAACAGAAATCTAGTTCAGTACTTAAAATCCAGCAAAACAAACCAATCAATTCAACTTCATTAACGTATAAATTAATGGGATTTATGATATAATGATGGAAGGTGTATAAATAATGATGAGTATAAAGAAAAATAATATGTTTAGAGAAGCATCAATTAAAAAAAGGACATTTTAAATCAAATTATAGTTGGTTTACAATACATAATTATTATTTTTTTTCCACTGTCAACTCATTTTTCTTTCATTCTTATGATTAAAGATTAAGATTTATTTTTATGACCATTATCCTAAAATGCATCCATTAAGAGCTTTTCCCCTTCTTTCTTTTTTTTTCTTTTCATAACAACAAGATCATTATTTTGTGGGATATGGTGACCATTATTAATTCCATGTACACCATGATATTCTTTGAAGTGAACATATTAAAATAAAAAACCTCTGATACAATTACATCTGAATTTGTTTCCACTTTATAAATATATAAAACTAACATAATGCAAAGTAAATATGAAATCAGCCTTTGTATTTTCTTGAAGGTGATGTTTTCATAACAAAATGTACTATTGTTTCTAAAAGGCTCAGACTTTTCAAATGCTTCATAAATTTGAGGAAAGTGTAGGAGAATAATGAAATAAAAAGTTTTTTATATTTTAAAATAAATAACCCAAAGTAACTCAGGGTATTAAAATGTAGTCCTACCTGGTGGGTCTTTCTGCTCTAATTATCCTGTATCCTAATAATCACAAGGGTGTGTAGTGGTGGTTGAATAAGGCTGGTTTCCCAGACTTGCTTTCAGGCCACACTGCTCTGTCCCCATCTAATAATCCTTGCTCATAGGATGCACATATTTTGTCATTGTTATAATAGTTCCACGGCTCCTACTGCATTCTTTGAAGACTTTGACCCTGGCCTGACCAACAGTCCTGGGTACCATCAGTGTCCAACTCTCTGGTTCAGGCTAGGTGTCTTCCATTGTGCTTTCATACCATTTATGCTTACTTCTGCTTTAGCATTTTACACTCAGTTCTTAGATTATTTGTCTTGCCTGTTGNAAAAAATGCTAAACAGTGCTTCTTGATAATGTTGGGAAAGTTTAAAAGCCTTTCTCTAAAACATTCCCTTTATGGCCAATATGTGCTGGTTCTCATTGAGCATAAGACCTCGAACTGGACTCGCACTAAGCAGAGTGTTAAAACAATTCAGACTATACATTGTACTTCCTGCTAGAAAATCCAGAAAACATTAAGACTGGCTCATTCTTTGTGGTGCATGTAAGCAAAGAGTTCTTATATTTTCAGAATCTCTAGTGTTGTATCATTATAGCATAAGAAAAATAATATCTCATTTACCTCAGAATATCTTATGTATGATATAATAATAATAATAATAATAATAATAATAATAATAATAATAATAATAAATCTCATTGAATTATCTGGGAATGAGGTATCATATCGCCAAACTATTTTGATGAAGAACATTCACGTCCATTTTAGAATATCAATTTTTCAAAACTATTAAATATTTTGAGGAAAATATATTATCCAGAAAAAGCACTTACATGTAATACAAAGAAATATTTTAAAGGCTCTTAACTGCTAACCCTGTGCTAATTTAATTGTCTTAGATTTTCTGAGGTGTACTGTTTCTTTTTTTTTAAAGCTGTCATTTTGGCCTCACTGGAAATACTTATTTTTCATCACTATCAATGTATATGAAACTGAAAATTGTATGAGTTTCCCAACACTTTAGTATTCCAATATATGCTAGATGGGATTTTGCCAAAGAAAACGTGATGTGAAAACGTGTTACACAAGTGACAATAGTGTTCATCATAAAGCAAATTGAACCTTTCCAGATAAAAATAGCTGCTCTAGAAAATACTGGGTATTTTTAGGCAGTTATACTTTTCCTATAATTAAGCCTCAAGTTTTATTCTAGGTTTATCTTTATATATAGGACACTATGGAATTCATCACTACTTTACTGATTTATAAATTAAGAATTGTCACAATTTTATTTCTAAAATAGGAATCAAACATATACAATAATATTTATTATGCCAATCTTGTGTTAAATAACTCAATATAGTGGGAAAACCAAAAGATGGGGATTGATAAACCTGATGTCTAACCCCAGCCAACCACCAAAGCATCTCTGTCAACTGAAGCAAATCTTAACCTGCCTGATGCCCTTCCCTGAAATAAATGTTAGAATAGTTATTCTCTAATACTAATTCCACCCAAATCTAAAATGTTAAAATTCATAAGACAACTGTGAGCTTCTTTCATATGATAGTATACTACTTGGAGTTAGCCAATCTACAAAGTCTAAGGCCAGAGTCCCCAAAGCTGCTCTTGCTTCTGACACCAACAGCAAGTTTGGAGTGTTCACAAAAACCCTCAAGTGCAATATTTCACTGAAAGGACTTACAGAACTCTGTAAGTTCTGAAATACACTGAAAGCTATACTCACAATTATGATTCATTACAGGAAAGGGTATAGGTAAAAAAAAAATCAGCCAATGGAAGAGATGCGTAGATTAGAGTCTGGGAGGGTTCCAAACAAAAGTTTCCTTTGTGCACGTGATGTATTCCCCTCCCAGCAATGATATATGACAATACACACAGAGTATTGCCAACAAGAAAGCTCGCCCAAGCTTCACATCCAAAGTTTTTATTGATGCATATAGGTATGATTGATTGACTGACTGCCTACATGGTTGATCTCAGCCTCCAGATTGACTGATGTCAAATGACCTGAAGTTTCTACCCTAAATCACATGGTTAGTCTTTCTGGCCTAGCAAGTTCCATCCTAAGACTGTCAGGTGTTTCCAGCCCCCAACTCTAAACAAAGACACTCCTGGGTATAACAGATTAGCTCTCAGAACAAGAGCTAAAGCCAGGACTGTTGGGGGCAGCGCCCAGTTCTTCACTATACACATACAATGTTTTCATAGACAGTGAATAGCTGGTGATCTAATTTAGTCTTAAATTATTTAAGCCTAAATACAAAAATAATTATGTCATACAATTTTTTTCTCTACTTTATCAGATTCCAGAGTCATATCTGTAGGTTGGAATTACCATTGTGAGCTTTGTTTTCTTTTAAAATTAATGTTTGTTTTTTAATATTAAGTAAATACATAATTCACTAAGATAATGTGTACCAAAATATTGTATATATTGTCTGGGTTAAAGTCTTATTGGTTCTTTTCTACATCTTTTCTATATTGGACTCATAATTATGGTAACAAAACTTAACTTATTTCCTTATTTAACAATATTTATTAAAGGTTTACAAACTGTCAGGGACAGTATAAATTCCAAAAAAATAAATGAGAAAAAGGTTTCCTAATCTACACAATCAATACAAACAAATAACAAGATAATTTCAGTTACCAATAAAAGCTATTTTTAAAAAAGATTAATATAATATTTACCGAATGTAGAAAGCAGCTACTTTTTATGAGGTTGGCAGAGAAGACTTTTGTAAAAATGTCATTTGGACTGAGTCATGAATGATATGCAAACATAAAAATTGGAAGGAAAAACATTCTCAGCAGAGGAAACAGTATATGCAAATCACCTAAAGTGGGTGTGACGTTGGTATGTTAATAGGGCACAGAGAAGGCTATAATACTTGGAGCATAGAGGTGAGGTGAGAACAGTACAAGAGGAAATTAGAGAAGTATGAAATATGTAGGTAATTTGATAACTTTCAGGCAGGTAAGAAATTTAGATATCATTGGAGAGTGACATGCTTAAATGTATATTTTAGGAAAATCATCTTGCCCACTCTGACAAGAATGTATTGCAAGAAAGCATTTTCTAATGTATCCTAACAGCCAGGAAGGCATGTGTTGGTTTATGGATGAAAAACTTGAGGATTAGAAAAATTAAATAACTTGCCTAAGACCATGCCACAAAAAAATGGCAGAACAAAAATTTAAACATATGTTTGCCTAAAGAATAAAAGTTTCTCCACTAAGTTTCCCTTCATGTGACATGAGTGTGTGTGGCGGGCAGAGGTTGGGGGACTGAGGGGAGTATTTTTAGAGACACTGAAGGTAATCCTCTAAAATACTAAGAACTATTATATTTTTATTGAAAAGGCTAGTAAGCATTTTACTGGGATGTTTGGACACACATAAATGAGCATATATAGTTTTTAAAAGGGGGTCTAGATTTGTTTCCTTAAAAATTCCCAAATGGGTATGCTCCCAATTTTGCTATTTTCTATGAAATTTCAAACAAGTTAACCTCTTTAGGCCATAATTCATTTTCCTATAATATAAGGGCAAGTCATCCCTGATTATCTACTTTCCTTATCTGTAATTCCTTTCACATACAAATGACCCTTCACTATGCTGAGATAATGTTAAAAAAAAGTCTAATGTTAAAAAAAAGTCTAACATTTCAAATTTTGCTTGACATGTTCTTTCTTTTTCGCAGTTGCAAATTAATCTGAATTTCTATCTTATATTTACACTTCCATCATGGTTCAATTAATAATCCATTCGTTTATGGAAACTCCCTCATCTTCATGTGGTTAACATTAATTTCTGTTAACCATATGAATTACTAACATTAATTTATTTCCATGTGGCTTATAATATCCTTATTTACATCATTTTGAAAATAAATACGTGTATTATTCTCCCTTTGTAGCTCCTACAATATTTAACACAGGCCTACATATACTAATAATTTAATTCAATAATTGTTTATTAAGAATCTTCTATATATCAGATACTGTGCATTGTCTTGAAGTTTGAACTTGTGAAATAGAATAGTATACAGCATAAATTAGAGTGTGTTCTGACTAAATGAGAAATCCATAGTTATTTAAATGATTTGTATACTTTACTTGTTAAAAGTATCATTGAAGCTCTGTTGAAAAGTAATATAATTCCACTTACTGAATCACTTTAATATTAATGTACTTCATATTAATGTACAAACAAATACATCCTCACAAGCAGAAGTAGCAACTGCAGAATATGACTTATGATCAAAAGCTATGGTGAATGTTTAAATAATAAAAAAATATGTATTACAGTAAAAGACACATTGCCATCAATCCCCCTCAAAATACTCTCCTTTGCTTTGCACATGCTTATCTCATCATTCTTTCCACTTCCTGAAGCAGTTAAGGAATTCTTCTTTGTGAGTATCTTTAGTTGCACTGTCGTGGCCTCGATGTCTTGAATTGATTCAAAACGTTTACCATTCATAGTAATTTTGACTTTGGGGAAGAGCCGTAAGTCTCATGATGCCAGATCCAGTGAATAAGCGGATGAGGACACACGATAATGTTATTATTTGACAGAAATTGCCATACCAGAAGCGATGTGTGACACGGAGCCTTTCCGTTGTGATCATAAAATAAGGTGAATGCTGCTGCCGAGTGCCATCCAATGGAAAGGCAGGGCTCTTCATTATGGGAAGCAGTGATTTGAACCTTAGTAATAGTGTGTGAAAAGTTTCAACTTGTTCAGTGCAGTCAGTCGGATGTGAGCTACGGGTGAGAGAAGGTATATTTTAAAGTGTGTGGTAAATCATCCTCCATCATGACAATGCTGGGTGTCACACATCGCTTCTGGTATATGGCAATTTCTGTCAAATTAAAACATTATGGTGGTCCTCATCTGCTTTATTCACCGGCTCTGGCACTGTGTGACATCTGGCTCTTCCCTGAGGTCAAAGTGATTCAGGACATCAAGGTAGCCATGACAGTGTAACTAAAGACACTCATGAAAGAGGGCTTCCAGAACTGCTTCAGAAAATGTCAAGAATGATGTGATAAGTGCATTTGAAATGAGGGTGAATACTTTGAGGGGTATGAATGGCACTGTAACGATTTTACTGTAATTTTTTTNTTAATTTGTTTTTTTCAATCTCTAATTGTGGTGGAATATATAATATAGAATATATCATCTTAACCATTTTTAAGTACAGTTCAGTGATATTAAGTGCATTCACCACCACCATCCACCTCCAGAAATCTTTCCATCCTGCAAAACTGAAACTTTATACCCGTGAAATAAAAACTCCCTAACCCTACTCTCCCTAGTTCATGTTCACAATAACATTATTCACAATAGCCAAATTTTGAAAGCCACCCATTGTCCACTGCCAGATGGATGGATAAACAATATGACATATACACACACACACATACATACACACACACATACATATACACACATACAATGTTGAGAGAAAATGGATAAACAATATGTGGTATATACAGTGCATACATACAATGGAATATTATTCAGCCTTAAAAGGGAAGGAAATTCTCACTCATGGATGAACCTTGAAGACATTATGCTAAGTGAAATAAGCCAGTCAGAAAAAAGACAACTACTGTATGATTGTATTCACATAAGGTATTTAGAGTAGTCAAATTTATAGACAGGAAGCATTATTCCATTTTGCTAGTGAGTTCTACATGCAATCACCAGTTTAATGTATTTTAAACATCAGATTAATGTCTTGTAAACATCATTCATCTTTTTAAACTTTTTAAACATACCACACTATGCTCCAATATCAGACGTTTCCCCTCTGTATCCCCACTCATATCATCCTTCTCACAATATTGCTTCCTTCTCCAATTATCTATTTCATTGCTACTTAATTTTTAAACCTCTTCTTATTGCTCCATTCAAAGCAAGTCGTACCATTTTCAAACTTTTATTGACAAATTACCTAGACTAGACCAAAGAATTATTGTGGACACATAAATAAGCCTTAGGTTGTGAGTTTTAATTTTAGATTTAAACATCTTTTATCACAGAAAGACTTTGAGCTCCCTGATGGCAGAAACCAGATCTTCTAGTCCTTTGTNACTTCAAACTAGTTGAGGTATTTTAAGAAAATATAAGAAAAGCACATTTCAAAAAGAATTTCAAAATAAAATAGTAGAATAATTAGTTTGAATAGTTATGAAAATCAAAGAATTTAAATGCACTCTGGGTGGCCAAAGCAATTTCAATTGAGGTTAAATATTGTATTTTCCACATAAAATAAATAGGTAAACATTCAAAAATATAAATCTACATAAAAACACAAATGGTAATAATATATCAAGTGCCTGGAACATAAATATAGTATTTAAAGATTAAGCAATACAATACTATCTTAAAATTTATCAAAATGAGCACCAGAAGATTTATTTAATTTATATGTATTTTTGTAAGAGGAGAGGAATACATTTTTATCATTTTCTCATTTCAGCTTTATCATACATTTTCCCTGTGAAATATGTCTCTTGGTTAACTACTTTCTGAGACGTTCAGAATGCACATCACAACTACCAGCACTTTTATTATAATCCTGAGAATATATCTCATTCTTATAACATGCAACATATAATATATCCCAATTCCTATACAAACTTAAATCATCATTTATTTCAAAGGTTTCCATTATACCATCTCAACTCTGGTATCACCAGTCCTCCTCAGTGTATCAAGCAAATAAATGGCTTCTCTATGATATACCACTTTTTCCCCTTCCCCTACATTCAAAATGTTTTATCTTCTTCATTGCCTTTAATCATGTGGCACAGCACTTCAATCATTGATACCCAAGAGACTTGGCAAGTTCGTCAGAGTGTGCCTCACATGATGATCTGACATGGAGGAAAAAATATCAATATATACATTTTGTATCATAACCCCAGATCTTCAACTTTTTCTTGTAGGTGGACATTAACCTACACATTACAGACTCCTTTGGAGTTATGTTAGAGTCATGTAACCAGGTTTTGACCTAAAAGCCATTCTGTACAACCTCTTAACACTTTCTCTCTGTGGCCAGAGAACCCAGAAATCCATGCATTAAGATGACAGGAGCACAAAACAGAAAAAGCCTGAATCTTAGCAGGAAGGAGAGCTGTCCTGGAGAGCTGCCAGCTTCACATTGGATATTTTTGTGAGCAAGAAATAACTCGTGTTGTGTTGAATCCATTAAGATTTTTCATAGTTTATTTCTTAACGCTGCATAGCCCAGTCTATCTTATCTAATAAAATCTCATTCTGTTTTTACACTTATTTCATATGTTCCCTATTGTTCTAGTTTCACCTGCAAGTTCTGTAATACCCTAATAACCATTCCTCTACAATAGACTTTATATAGTCTTGTGTTTCTATCCTTTAGCACATAGCTATTACTTTCTTTTTTTTTTTAAATCTTCTTGGCATCATTGACTTTCACAGTAACATTATACTTTGTGTACAACTTCCATAAGAGGATTTTATAATGTGTTTCAAATATTATGGATTCAACTTTTTTTTTTACTTTGCATAATTTAAATGCTATTCGTAAACACTGAGCCATGTGGTAAGACTCAGTGACTATATATTTAAATTATAGGATATCTTACTCTTCTTGTAGAGAGACTTTAATAATACATATT
>NW_017732528.1:350577-352069 GCF_001890085.2 Hipposideros armiger | reverse complement strand
ATTGCGGGCTCAGCCTTGGCAGGCAAGGAGAAAGTCCAGGCAAATCTACCATCCATAACTACACTGGTCAGTGAGTTGAGGCTTCCAGAGCTAAAGTCATGTCATGGTTTACTGACTCTAAAAGTAGGGAGAAATTTTATACCACCTTTTCAAACTGGTGATTGCCATTATAGGAATACTGCACATGTAGTGCACATTCATAACGAGTCATTTATTCCTCCTTGAAAAGCCCCCCAGTCACAAGAGGCAACCTCCTTTTAGAGAGATCTCTGCCGTCTTCTGAAGGCTACATGATCTACTGGTGGTGTTTCCTTAAATACTTGAAAGTCAATTATGACCACCTCTATAATGCACATGTTTTCAGAAAGGAGGCAAGTTAATTCTTGGCTTCTATACACACACACACACACACACACACACACACACACACAAATACAATACCAGGGCTACCAATGGTCTTCCTTAAACAAAAGTGTTTTTAACAATTGTTACTCCTCTAAAAACAGGGGAAACAGATTAACAGTGCCTTCATTGTGGCCCCTCACCTGGTTGGAAAGCCTTGGGTACCCATTTAAGTTCAAATAATTGGATCTAGTCCTTGTTTTTGGAGGGACTGCCTGAGAGAAATCAGTCCAAGCTGTCTTGATGTTCATGGCACCAGTCAGGTGCATTTGTCTGCCCTACAAAATGACTGATAACTATGGAAATCTGAGCATGGAAGATATAAGGAGGTTTTGCAGGTGTTTTCCATTGGAGGTGCAAAAATTGGAACCATCTCTGCTCTAACCAGTAGACTTTGCAGGAAGCTCAAAGGGTAATCAAATCACGGTGAGAACCAGCACTCAGTTAAAATTAAGTACATTGCAGTCGTTTGAAAGAGCCACACCAGGGTGTTTTCCTTCGTGTGGAAGGAAACCAGTGTGATCCTGACAAAGAAGGATGAGCAATGTCCCTCCTTCCCCCGTATCTCTCTGGGTCTAAGTTGTTCTCACTCCAGGTTCTGGAGTTGTCACTCTCCTACTACCATAAAATCCCCATGTCCCATTACAGTCATTATATTTTACCTTTTTCCTGTTCCCAGTCCTCTTGTCTGGAAAGAATAAGGTGAAAGGAGACAAAGGAATTTTCTTATTCCTGCAGAGGCCCACGGTATCACTCACATGGTTCATGAAAGCCACTGTAGGGATACTTGGTGAGCAGTGCACTGAATCGATCTATGAACACATCAATTCAACAAAAGATTCCAGATGGATGATCTATAATTAAGTTTGAATCCTCTAGGCCCCATCTTGGCTGAGATGCTACCCAGAGGGTGGGCCAACCTGGCCAAATTGAGGTTGCCATTGGATGAAATAAAGAAAGACACACCATGCCAAATAATAGGCGAAATCCCCAATTTTCAAATTGAGTGTTTATAACCTCCACTCCTTTTGTCAGGCAGTGACTGGGAAGAAATGACCCCTCTCTGGGGACAGCTGCACACAATAACAAA
>NW_017732528.1:343596-346538 GCF_001890085.2 Hipposideros armiger | reverse complement strand
GTTGTTTTAACAGGGAAGACTTTAGATGGACGACCAAATTGGCAAGGAAATCCAACTGCCCTCCCCATGGAGAGGAGAGTTTACAACAACCCCATCACTGTTTAGCTAACAAATAAAAAAAGAAATAAAAACTCATAGACACAGACAATAATTTAGTGGTTACCACAGGGTAAGGAGGGAGAGGGGTGGTAGATGAGGGTAAAGGGGATCAAATATATGGTGATGGAAGGAGAACTGACTCTGGGTAGTGAACACACAATGTGGTATACAGATGATGTATTACAGAATTGTACACTTGAAACCTATGTAATTTTACTAACCAATGTTGCCCCAATAAAATAAAATAAAATTTAAAAAAAGCATGAAGTAGAGGACCATTAATTGCCTGGGTGACCATATAGCCCAGTCAACATGTTTGCTACCAATTTTTGCGACTATTCTTAAACCCCATTAACTGACCCTCATCCATCCTCTTCCAGAAATAAAGTCTCTATCAGCATCTCATCCTCAGACCAAAACTGTCAAGAACTATGAAGAGTCTAAGATTTTATCTTACTTACCAGCTAACAAGTTAAACTGCCAGTTTCATGGATGCTCACAGAAGCCTCCTGGTTCAGGGACAAAGAACTTTATTACTCACAGCTAAAGCCATGTCTAGAGTATCGGCATCTTCTTATGCCAGTTCTGAACCTGGATTCCCACAGAGAAATTCAAAGGGGACCAGGCACCATCTGCATATGCATTATAGGAAAAGAACTCTGAACTTAAAAACTCAAACATGTTACAATGGAGAGTACACATGGCTGCCTTATTCCACAGGGAAACACTATATCTTCTATGGCTATTCCCTATACAAACATCCTTGAAAAGACAGTCTGCAACAAAGACAGTGACTTTGCTCACCAGACATGGAGAAACACTAGAGACTCATGGAAAATTATCTCCCATCAAATTGCTAGAATAAATGTTCTCAATAAAATATGCTTCATTTGTATCATTATTTCACAGTATATTAAATACAGATCTGATACATTTCTTGAAGCCATTAATCACAAAATGAATAACCCAATTAAAAGGAAAAAATATCACAGGTATATTTCTGATAGAACAGAATGTAGGGGCAATACATTGGTTAATTATACTATTGAGGAATACACCTGTTTCCGATGTCATGACTTACTATTTCTCTAAATATGCACTTTATTCCAACCTCATTGTGCTATATTTAATTCTGCAGTTGTGCACTACTCCCCCCATACTATATTTTGTACATACTAATCCTGCAGCTTCCAACATTTCTGTCAACCACGGCAATTATTTTATTTATTTATTTATTTTTTGACCATCAAGCATCATTCTAGAAAGTCCTTCTTAATGACAGAAAGTTATGGGTCTTTATTCCCAAGCATAACTCTATCATATCACTTAGAGCAATATATGATAATCTTCAGCTTACATGTCTGTCCTCCGTTCACTATACACCACCCATAAACACACACACACACACACACACACACACACACACTACACCAGTGACTCCTGTCTGACCCAGCACAGTACTTAAAGAATCAGTAAATTCTCAACAGATTATGTATTAATGTGTAGATGGTCNGCAGATCAAGCAGACCACTTGTAACTGCCAAGCTCTGGTAAAAATCTAACAATGTTCACCAAAGGGAATACTGGCCAGAGTTATGACAACAGATAAGTTCTGCCAACTAGAGAGAAGGACCATATGCATTTTGTTTTTGCATAGCCGCTGCAGAGTTTCTACAGCTTCAGCAGTCCAAGAGACATGGCTGGATTTCAATGCAGCCTAATCATCAGCATTTCAGGCCAGGCATTTATGAGAAACTCTGAATCAAAGGCCTTATTAAGTCAGCAGATTTCCTTCAGCCAGTAGGTAGTATGGGGGCGAAGTTTCCTCCAATGGGTTAGCTGCTACTTTTTCATTTAAAGCTGAGATGTGGCTTGACGAGCAAGGCTTATTGGGCTCTTCCCATCTAATTAGTTGAGTTGATTCACCCCAAAATGGGAACATCAGGCCAAAGACTTACAAGAGCTCTGTAGCAATCCAGTAGCTGATTTTCAAAAGGCCTGGTAACTGCTGTCAGAGGGTAACAAGTCTAAAGCCCCAAGGAATGCCTTTCAGGTGGACATTACTTCCTTTTGCCAGATCCTCTAATTGACAAAATCAACAGTAACAGAGATTTTAGCTCAGAGGACTACTTAGATTGCGGGGGTCCCAAAGGAATAAGCACTTTTCTACATGCACTATTCCTTTTGGGAGACTTTTCCCCACACTTATGGGACAGGGAAGTACATACATACATATACAGATCAGGTTTGTACTACATATTCAGAAGTGACAGCCATAAGAAAGAAAGAAAGAAACAAAGAAACAAAGAAAGAAAGAAAGAAAGAAAGAAAGAAAGAAAGAAAGAAAGGGAAAGAAAAGGAGAAAGAAAAACATTGCATTTTTCCAAACAGCCCTACTTAAAAGATCACTTTTGGTCCCTTTCTCCTCTGAGAATCTTGCCAAAATGCCATCAGTTGAATTTTGGTATTTTGGTGCCCCTCCCCCACATGGCCATGAGAAGAAAAACGGCTTGAATATGTATATCCAACAGAACCACAAAAGTTGGAGTCACTTTCTTCCTTGAAGTTCCTCAGCATACTCAGATGTATCAGCATAGTCTTTGCTCCCCCTTGAGAAGAGGGAGATTTTGAGCTCATCCATAATTATCTTTCTCCTTAAGCTACTTAGAGTGGGTCTAAGCTACAGGCCATTAAACAAGATTTCTCACTCACTTTCAATTTTTAGTGGTGTGGCAGTGGCTTGTGGATCAATTAAACAAACTTCCAAAGCCCAGTACCGAGTGGCAGGATCATCATGACTGAAACCACCTATTTCTGATGACATGTTCTGTCGCCTTACAGCC